>NW_028278136.1:0-120847 GCF_059751315.1 Micrasema longulum | reverse complement strand
TATGGATGACTTATATAGCGCTGTCGCCGCGATATTTTAAAAAATAATGTCACTTACCTTGTGGAATTGATTTGACGAATAAAATTTGCGTTATGATTATGCATAGTACAAGTAAATTAAAAAAAACTACTTTCGACCCCATTTTTTCTCAAAAACTTAACAGAATTGAATTAACAATTTTATTGATGTGTAAAACTTGTATTTTAATGTTAATGCATCTATCTCAAACGATTTATTTTATCGATATCGATAAACTTGCTTCACTTCACAGTTTAGCTGGTAATTCCACAGAATGTTGCCCACTGAATGAGAATTGAAAACAAGTATCTCGCTTATATTATGATGACTGTGGACTTGTGACGAATTTGCTGTATGTATATGTGTACATATATTTATCCAATGCTCTTCAAACTGTGGGCGAGGCTAAAATGTCCAGATTACAGGTGTCAAGGCTTAGAAAATACATCAGTTGGTGAAAATTGATTTTTAAATGGAATTCTAGGTATTTACAGGACTTGTGACCTGGCAATGGCTGATTTAAGTGGCCACTTTACCTACCGTGTAACATTCACCAATCTGCCCATGTTTAAACATCCACATTTAATCAACACTTCCACCTGTTGACTTTTGTGAAGTAAAAGAGCTGAAACCTTTATCATGCGGGTGAGATTCATCCGGCTGAACCAATTCCCCTACTAGGCAACGCCTGAAAACAATTTTCCGATTTTTATACTTCTTCTTTTACCGGGTAGTTAATTCAACGATGTTCTGAGTATGTCTAAATGTTTGCAGACTGGCTGGATTTCCTCCCTTAGGGAGTATACTTAGATCTAAATTAGTTGCAACTGAGAGGGAAAACATTTTTGAGGAGAGAATTACTTCACAAAACTTCACAACTTCACACTTCTTTGCTTTTAATTTTTGTATAAAATTGTAAGATTCAATATGTCCATGTATTTATAATTTTCTCAAACTGAACGGTTTGGGTACGTAGGAAGAAATTGCCTTAAGGCAATATGCCCGCCCTTAAATGTATATTTATTGTATATGTGTATAAAGTGTCAAATAAATAAATATGCCTAGACATATTACCTTCTCTATAATGATCTTCATCTCTGTTGTAATATGTTGATAATGATGATGGTGAAAATGATGACTATGAGGATGATGGCGATGGTGACAGTGACGGTGACGGTGACAGTAACATAAACGGTCACGGTGACGGTGACGGTGACGGTGACGGTGACGGTGACGGTGACGGTGACGGTGACGGTGACGGTGACGGTGACGGTGACGGTGACGGTGACGGTGACGGTGACGGTGACGGTGACGGTGACGGTGACGGTGACGGTGACGGTGACGGTGACGGTGACGGTTTAAAAAAAAAGAACAGAATCTTTTTAAAATGTGATCTTAATATATCCCTTGATAACCTAGTTCCGTTTAAGTAAACAATTTATTGTTTGTTTACAAAAAAACGACACTTACGTAATTAATCACTTTAAAGTAAGATATAGCAAACAATATTATTATGATATTAATTTGAAGGTCTTTTATAAATTGAATAACAACGCTCAATCTTTTCCTGTTTACATCATTTTATTGTCAACCATATTTTATTTGACAATGGTTTGAGTATGTCCAAATGCTTGCAGACTGGCTGGATTTCCTCCTTAGCGAGTTATTTAGATCAAAATTTGTTGCAACAGAGAAGGAAAACACTTTCGAGAAGGTAATATGCAAGTCTAGGCATTTACAGGGCTTAGGACCTGTCATTGACTGGTTTAAGTGACCACTTTACACACTGTGTAACATTCACCATTCTGCCTATGTTTAAACATCCACATTTCCTCAACTCTTCCATCTGTCGGCTTTTGTGAAGTAAAAGATCTGACACCTTTATCACGTGGGTGAGATTCATCCGGCTGAACCAATTCACCTACTAGGCAACGCATGAAAACAATTTTCCAATTTTTTTACTTCTTCTATTACCAAGTAGTTAATTCAACGATGTTTTGAGTATGTCTAAATGTTTGCAGACTGGCTGGATTTCCTCCCTTAGGGGGTATACTTAGATCTAAATTAGTTGCAACTGAGAGGGAAAACATTTTTGAGGAGAGAATTACTTCACAAAACTTCACAAATTCAAAAAGTACTTCAGCACAAAAGTCAACAGATGGAAGAGATGAAGAATTGCGGATGTTTAAATATAAGCAGAACGGTGAATGTTACACGGTACTTTTGCTGTTTGGGAATATTTCGTACAAATAAAATATGTTCTGTAATATATAAAGTTTAAAAATCTTCTATTTTGACATAAATAAATCAATCTAAATCTTAATCTAGATAGAACCTCTATTTAATTAATTGTAATTACTGTAATATGTAAAGTGGTCACTTAAACCAGCCAATGACAGGTCCTAAGTCCTGTTAATGCCTTTACTTCCATATTCCCTTCTCAAAAATGTTTTCCCTTTCTGTTGCAACAAATTTAGATATATTTGGTCGCGTTCGGCGTTCTATCCTCTCTGCCTACCCTTACGGGGAAACGGCGTGATGGTTTGTTTTGTAACAGTTCTAGTGCTACATAAAGATCATTGCACCGCATTTGTCACCTTGTCAGTTTATTAAATAATTATGTTTCGCACGTACTACAGCCGTCATACATATCAACATATTGTTTACAGGTTGTTTTTATAATCGTGATACAACTTTTGATTGAAATAAAATAAAATTAGTGAATTTTATCAATAAACTACATAAAATCATTAGAAATGGCTCAAAAATGAATATATGAAATTATATTTTTTGTTGCAGCAGAGGGGAAAAACATTTTTGGGTGGGAATATGGGAGTCTAGGCATTGGACAAGGTTTATGACCTAGACAAGGTTTATGACCTAGACAAGGTTTATGACCTAGACAAGGTTTATGACCTAGACAAGGTTTATGACCTAGACAAGGTTTATGACCTAGACAAGGTTTATGACCTAGACAAGGTTTATGACCTAGACAAGGTTTATGACCTAGACAAGGTTTATGACCTAGACAAGGTTTATGACCTAGACAAGGTTTATGACCTAGACAAGGTTTATGAAGTGGCCACTCAAACCAGCCAACGACAGGTCATAAGCCCTGTAAATGCCTAGGCTCCCATATTCCCTACTCAAAAATGTTTTCCCTCTCTGTTGCAACAAATTTAAATCTGAACAACTCCCTAGCGAGAAAATCCAGCCAGTCTGCAAGCATTTGGACATAATCAAAACATTGTTACATGAAATCATGCTTAAAAAACTTACCTCTCTAACTTATTATTTAAAGAAACTGAAATAATGGATATGAGAAGAGTATATTGCGTACAGGCTTTTAAATAAAAGGCGAAAAATCTTATTTATAACTAATCAAAATCGAACCAGTCAAAAGCTTAACCTTAAAATCAAAGTACCCCTCTGGTTGCGCGTTGGTGGCGGGATTTTTATTTATATATATATATATTTGGACCCCTGCATTAAGTAGCTTTACGTGTCATGTACGATCGTTTTTGTTTGTCTTGGAAATGGGATGTTCGATCACTGATTTTGGTTTATTACCTTTATGGGTCCAATCACCATTGTTGCAAAGTCTAAAAACAATGGCGCGTGATAATTACTTTTAACGACAGTGTGGATATCTGTTAAGGATATTCCATCTTTCCTGCATTCTGCTTCAAGATTATGGCGTTGTCAACCGAAAAATGGACACTGAAAATACAGATGTTTGATTCTCTGTGAAGAAATATCATCGCATGGACAATAGTCATTGTTCCTTAATTCAAACCTATAAAGGTAACTTCTCATAGCTCCGTGTCCGGTAAAAATTTGGGTAGTTTTGAAAGTACTTTGGTGATGACGATGCAAGTTTGCTGCATCAGCCAGCGTTGGGTGTAGTGATTTTACCTGTAGAAGAAGCGCGGTAATGATCCTCCCAACGCTGCTGCGTATTTTGTTTTATACAGCGTTTAGCAAAGCTAAGGAGAAATTCTGAGAAGAAAGGTGCCGTTTTTTTACAAGTTGCGGCTCTTGCTCGTTAATCAGCTCTCTCATTTCTAACGATACCAGCATGTCCTCTTATCCAGCATATTTGAATTATCATCCCTCTGATTTTTAGATGATTAATTTTACTCTGAATATCTACAATTAATGAATTTACCGACCGAGTATCAGTTATAGCATGGTGGCATGGCGTCAGTTGACGAAGGTCCACATATTCTACCAATCTTGTAATTCCCAACTTTTAATATTTATTTATTCTCCTCATCGCTATGGCCATGGGTAGCTGAGGTTGCTATGAGAACGATTTTCCTTATCCATAGCAACCAACATTAACAATCTCGATTTTTCTCTCTGAATAATTTGTTCTGTCAACAACCACATCGTTCATCACTTATCTGCCCGCATCCGCTCGCCTTTTAATCATCTGCCCGCATCCGCACACCTTTTCATCTTCTGACCGCCGCGCCGCCACATTCATCGATATATTTCTCGGGTAATTATAGTGATGTGTTTGCTGAAAAAGAAACACTACCCAAAACCAGGACTTGGAGATTTGGCATCCATTTTCCTGTCCCTGATCCCCATTATTGACTTCTCAAAGATGGGATGTTTGTCTGCTGTGGTTTGTTTGGCCGCATACTGTTTTGCCCGCATCTGCCATCTTTGCATAAATCCATTTTTCTTACCCCGCGAACATCAATACAGATCAACGATTCATTCAAGTAATAAACACGCAAATTATGAATCGCCACCCCACCCTCTGTAAAACTAGATTAGGACCGAGAGATGCACTCTTCTTCGCTCCCGGACTACACATTGTATTTACCAATAATATGAGAGACATGAAAAGTTTAACCAATCACACTTTCATAAAGTATACTAAAAAAAATGGGCTATGAAAAGAGATGTTCTTGATTTCTTCAGCTAAATTGCTATCAAAATATATTGGTTTTTTGTACTAAAATATTAACATTGTGTATTTTTTTATATACAATATGTGCATACAAGTATGTGTGTATAAACACATGTATATTGTGGGTAAATATGTGTGTGTGCATGTATGTATCAGTACGTTTGTGTAATTTTGTTAATAAATTCATGCTGTCACGTTAAACTTATTCAACCAGTATACCCACGCACAGGCTATGCGTATATGGGATTTATTTATTCTTATCATTTTTTTCGATTGTTATTCACATGTACTATAAACCTATGTAATTATAAAATAAAATATATTAATAAAAAATAAAAAATAAAAAATAAATTTTAACATCTTTTGTAAACGTTGTCTGAGTCTTTTGTTTAGTTTTGTCTCGTAGTTTATTGTATAATTTCAGTCCATGGTTTATTAGTCTCGACTGTCCTTTTCTTGTTTTAAAAGGTTGTATATGATATTTTTCTGATATTCTCGTATTGTGTTCATGTTAACTACAGTTTTTTTCAAGTTTTAATTCTTGGCCTACTCGAGTGACTATTTCTACTTGGAAAGGATCTGGATATGGAAGTAGTAACCGGAAGCTTTTTGGCTTCCTTGAGATGTAGTTTTACCAGCCACAAATCTCTTGCTTTTTTATTCCCACAACAAAGAATATACAAAGCACTACACCCTGAAGTGTTGCTGTTAAACAGAAAAGATGCTTATCTTTGTGCAATGCGTAGAAATAAATTTTTGTAATTTTTTGGCTTAGTTTAATAATCTATTAATAAAAAAACATCTGAATTTCCTAACTACGTAATAAAATTTTGAGAATCGTAGAAATATTTGACAGGTTGTCATAACAAAAAGCTATTGTTTTAAGTGTGAATATTTACTTTCTAAACTAGATAATCCATTTTCAAAGAACTAGTTACAAAATTATTCGACAGGACAAACAGACTTGCTTAAAATTAACCGCGCAATTAAACTAGAATACTTTCAACTATGAATTGATATGAAAGAGGTTCTAAGAATTCACTGTCTAGAAAAAGAAGAAAGACAGTCAGACTTTTCTTCCGACAAACGTATTCACGTATTTGTTTGTTTATTAATATACATACATAAGTTTATTGTACATTATTTGAGACATAGGTCCCAACTCCATGGGACTAAAAGTCCTGAGTTGAGCTGAGACTAGCAATTAGTTTACACAGACAAATGAGTATATCGCCACAAATATAGAATCAGAAACAGTTTTTTTTAAAATACATATATGGCAAGGCGGGGTGGGGTGTTCGTGTATATCGGAATATGAAACAATCTATGCTGACGCTGTCTTAGGTAATTATCAGGAACATACAAACCAATGCTGGTCACAATCTTAGAATTATCGACCATACCGCGGAACAATCGATAACAATGCGTAGCCAAATAAACATTCCTTCTAGTCTCCAAACTGTTGTAGTCAAGCATACCCGGAAAAACTTGGTCGAGTAGAGCCAAGGATAATACCCGCACTCCTTTATGTAGAGATTTATTAAAAAATATATACACATATATATATATATATATATATATGGCACATCAATATGGTAAACAGTAAACTCAAACATTCTGAAAAACATCAAGGAGTTTCCTACTCAAATCCCTCCCACTAAGAAAATCCAGTCCGTAACTACTTTCTTGAAAATAGTTTTTGTCCTTGAAAGCTTAATAGGCTCTTCCAAAATATTGAACACTCTCTGTGTGATAAATAAGAGATGTATCTAAGCGAAAGTCGTACGGGTTTTGGGTATGCCATAATTCATGCTCTGGGAAAACCTCGTACGACATTCTGCTGAGACTTCTCCTTATTGTTTGACCAGAAGTGTGTAAGTGCTTCTTTTAGGTACAGTTGTCTCATATCCAGCACCTTCATGTATTGGAACAGCTGTTCTGACGGGTATGTTGGAGGGCGCTGGAATATTATTCTCAATAATAATTTCTGTAAAATTATGAGAGGCTTTACAATGGACGCCGCACAACCCCCCCAGCCATCTATTCCATAGGTTGCAGAGGATTGAAACAGAGCAAAGTACATACTTCTGAGAGTGCTAATATCCAGAATGTCTTTAGAGAAAATCTCTCCTAGGAGAGCAGAATAGATGGCACAGCTTCTCAACCTAGAGTTCAGTGACTGGACCTGAGCCTCCCATGGGCAAATTCCTATCAATGATAACACCAAGGTATTTTATGAAATCTACCTAATGCAGAAGTTGGTATGTTTTATCACAGTCAATTCCTCGATTAAGTGTATTGCTTAGTAAGCTAGACGTATCTTCACCTAATCTTCTCAATGTCAATGGTACCAATATTCAATACAGGAAATCCGTAAAACATCTAGGAGTACAAATGGACGAACATCTCTGCTGGCAAGCTCATACTAATGAATTAAGCCGCAAAATATTTTTCAGTCTACTCACTTAGAAGGTTGCAAAAATTCTTACCCATTAATCCTAAATGCACCTTTGTACAAACATTACTACTACCCATTCTAGATTACGCTGATGTTTTCATGACTGATTTAAGCTGTGAGCAACTCTAAAACTTGAACGGCTTCAGAATACATGCATAAAGTACATTTTTGGTCTTAGGAAATATGACCACATTTCTGACTATCGTATGCAACTGAATTGGCTCAAAATTAGACAGCGGAGAGACTATCACTCCCTTTCACTTCTGTTCAATGTACTTCGTAGTCCTAACGCTCCTATATACCTGCATGAAAAATTTCAACGCTTATCAGTTCATGGTTTACCTCTTCGTTTTGATTCTCAAGGCACTCTCTTAATACCCATCCACGATTCCTCTTTCTTCTCTAACTCGCATAGTGTCCATGCGGCTCGACTGTGGAATCATCTCCCATTCACCATCAAAGATGTTACTACATTATCTCTGTTTAAATCACGTCTGAAGAAACATCTCCTTTGTCTTCCTTAATCTCTCCACCTTTCTTTTTTCCTCTTTTTTACTTTTTCCCATTGAGTAATAGTTTTGATTTAGGGTAATTTATAAACAAATACGTTTATTTCTATTTTTATATATCTTTAGCTTTTTAATCTTTTTTTTGTATTGAATATGTTCTGTAACTTAAATTATAAAAAAAAACTTTTATTTTATTGGTTGGTTGGAAGAAATTGCCATTTGGCAATAAGCCCGCCAATATACAAATAACATTATTTACAAAAAGTTAAATAAATAAATAAATATTGTTTGGCAGAAAACTATTATTTATATAAAATGTCAGATATTTCATTTTATCGGTATTTCGTATTTTCTCCCTGTATAGTGGTAATAGAGTAGTGATTATTTTACATGTTATAGATAATTACCATTTGCGTCTCCCAATTGTTTTTTTTTATATATATTTTTTTTTTTATGGGAACTAGGACCATCCGAAAACCATTAAAAGCATCCAGTTTCATCTGCCGTCTTCGGATGTACTTTGATAACTATTTTTGAAAAACGCAAAAAAGACCAACACAGATAATTTTATCTTGATACTGTTTTTTTTTAAAAAAACAAGTAAATTAGTTCAGTTTTAGCGTGCGAAAAGCGGAACAACGATTATAGTTAGGCGTAATCAGTTCGACGTGTCTTTTTAGCCCAGTATCAAGGAGGCATTTGCAAGAGAGCTCTTTTTTTTATTTATTGAAAAACGTTTATTAGCATAAAAAACAATACATTCAATAAAAAAAATGGAACACTTAAGGTTGAACTTGCCATTTGGCGGCCTCCGTGGTGTCGTGGTCAAGACGCTTGACTCACAGACGGAAGGTTCCGGGTTCGATTCCCGGTGAGAACACAAAAAATTGAATGTGATTTTTCTCAAGCCTGGGTGTTCTGTGATGTAATTCACCACTGTAATTGGCCTCCTGGCCTGTTGTGGTGCAAAAATAAAACAAAATAAAAATAAAATAAAAGAGTCTGGCTCTTGTGTTTGGCAAGTTTACAAAATAATATAAAAAAGAAATTAAAATACAAAATAAAATGATACAATAAATAAAAATTTAAATTTCACAAAATTTAACACATAAAAAAATAAAAATAAATTGAAATATCATGTAGTACGAATGGATGACGAAAGAATAGTAAAACATATATATGAACGGTAACGTGAGACGAGGACGATCAAGGAAGACGTGGCACGATCAGATAAACCAAAATCTTAAGTCAGGTAATGTCTAAAGCAGGCGGAACCGATGGGCATGTATGACAAGATGTATGAATATGGTAGAAGATGATGTCGAAATGTATGCCAGAATAGACGATAGAATGTGGCGGTCCATTCTTTCTGCCTACCTCTACGGGGAAATGGCGTGATGGTAGTAGTGAAATGTTTTTGACTTTGACAAATGATAAACAATGAAAACATTTTTTTTGTAAATCACAAACAAGAATCAAATTATGTATTTGACCAGTTTTAATGATTATTTAAGTATCGTAGTATTTTTCTAGTTCTGTAGGTGTTTTCTGCAAATTGAGAAATGCCGTTTTTGTGATCGAAACTATTTTCAGACGGTGATTAATACAGTTTTTTGTATGAAAGCGTCTGGCTGTTTTTAGCAGAACATAGCCTCACTGAACCCGATAACACTAATATCTCATTTTTTAAATTTTGGACTGGCTGCTTTCTGCATAACTACGTTCAAATAATGTCTTAACTTTCATGTCTCAAAAAAATATGACTACATAGGAACTTGTTTCCCCAATGCGACGAAGAGTTTAATAAACCCCAGAGTGAAATCCAGTCTTGTCTAGAAACATTTGCGCACGCTCAAAATATTGTTGAAGTCATGTCAGTAATGGTGGGCGCGATTCTGTATTACTCGAAAGTAGAACTAATTACTATATTTATCATAAAAACGTTAATCAATAGCTGACAGTAGTTGTTGATGGGACCTTACACTCGTATGTTAAACCGCCATAATTGAACCATGACGTATTTATGGAAATACCATATTCATATCGTAAATGTTGGGTTCAAACACCCATGAATTGTTGTTCCCATTTCATCTGTGTTTTAAATGAAAATAGATTAGATTATAGATTCAAAAAATACTCTTACTCAAATGAAAGACATAACCCCCACAATACATCACATACAAATAATATAATCACTAGATCCTCAACACATAGACAACTTAAACAAATTCAAACTAAAACCACTTTCTGACAAAGGGATTTTAAGTAGTATTCAATTGAAATATATAACCTACTTCCACTATCCATTAAAACAATTAGTATCGAGAAAATGTTTAAAAAGGCTAAAAAAAAAATGGATAGTGGAGCTAGGTTGAAGTAAAATGGATTGTCTCATTCGCCCAAACCAATATTGAATCAACTGCTCCACAAGTGTACAGCTTATGTTAGGTTTTTGTTATTTTCATTGTGTGTTTTGTAATATAAATAATAAAGATGTACATAAATACCTTGTTTTTAAAACTGTCTGAATATTTGTTAATTTTCTTTGTTTTTTTAAGTTAGTATTTTTAGTGTCCTCGGCACGGGAAACCCCAGTGAGGTCACATTATTTTTATTATTACCTATAGTTCGCAGGCCCTATGGCATGGAATACTCTCCCAGCAGAGGTGCGAGGCTGTGAAAATAAAGTGATATTTCGGAAAAGCTTAAAACCCACTTGTTCTCTAAATCATTTGAATAAATCGAAATGAATAGATCGGGTTGTGGTCCTGTGGCTAGTGTCTCGGACTCACGGACCAAAGTTCCGTGGTTCGAATCCCACTTTACCTCAACTAGATTCCATTTTCGAATAGTGAGTTATTTACAACTCGTTGAAAATAGCCCTCCAAATAAAATATTTGGGTAAATCATAAGAACGCAAATATTTCTTTTTTGAAAAAAATAAAAAATCCGTAGCATGTGACTACAAAATAAATTGTTTTATTTATTTATTTATTTTAAAGAAACAAACAGTCGACAATGATATAGTAACATAAAATAATACAGTTTAAAGACAGACCAGCAAAGTTTTTAAATAAGAATCATACATATTATTTAATTGTGTTACAACAAAGGGGTGTGTTTATGTGTATTTGTATGAGAGTAATTGTAGATGTGTGTTTATGCGTATAAGTGTAGTAGTATGTGTTCAGGTGTGTGAAAGTGTGAGCTTCTTGAAATGGTAAGTGGGATCGTACCACAGCCAGAAATAAGGAGTCTTAATTTATTTTTATTTTTTTAAATAAATTAAGGGGCATGTAAAATATATCTATAGATAAAAAAAAGTATTACAGTTAGAGCAAGAACGATACAGGAAAGATTGTTGTGCATAGTTAGTGCTACAGACTGGCAGATGGAACAAATACTTATTTCTTGTCACGCGAAAGGGGACATTGAGATTAATTTTGGAGAGTAGGTTAAAAGAGTCTTCTTTATTATTTAATTATTTATGTAAATAGCATAATTCAGATATAGTGCGTCTATTTTCAAGGGTAAAAAATCTATTTTGTTAGGCAAATTGGCTGTAAGTGCAAAGCTTTTAATTAAATTACAAATTTAAAAGCTTCAATTTAGTTTATTTATCTATAGAATTACTATGTAAAGCGCCCTTGAGGTATTATATTACGAAAATGGTGCTATATAAGTTATCCATAATAATAATAGATGGCAGCAAAACTCTGAATCTCAGCGCTGCAGTTAATTCTAACATACCTAACTTAATTATTTTCCATCTGCTTGTTTATTGTAAATGCGTGTGCATATATTTGTAATTTGATAAGTGAACGCTCTAGATTCTCACTATGTAATTTAGCAGGCTTATTGAATAGATTAACATTATATTTACCATTTTCCTAGTGATCTAACTAGGGTTATTAAACCTTTTTTATTATTTGGTCAAAAGTCATTATTAATATTTTTCTAATATCATTTTTTAATCCGAGTAATTTAAAAAAAACATTTCGTTATCCAAGTGACTTGCTCTTCAAAGAATTCAGAGTACTGAATATTATTCAACAGTATATATTGAGAACGGTAGTGGTTACACACATCAATAGAGACATTTACCCAAGCGTCAACCACAACCATAATACAAGATACTCTAATAGGGATTTGATACTAAGTGAAGGGGTCAACACTGTTCTGGCATCGAGACAGCACTATTACGTAGGCAAAAAGGTCCATAACCTTTTGCCAGAATCGTGAATAGACGAGAGTGTTGTCAAGTTACGGAAGGTGTTGACCTCGCTCTTTCATGACATTGGGCATAGGGAGTCAGAAAAGTTGATACATGCCACGGATCGGAGATTCTTACTGGAAGTCGAAAATAAAATATAAAAAATAAGGAATAATTTATTTTTTTAATATTCATAGATGACAACCATGAAGTTTCGCGTAAATAAATTGTCTATGTTTTTATGAATGTATGTATGTGTATGCGCATGGGTGTGTGTACGTGTGTGTGTATGTACATGTGTATATATGTGTATGTATATATATATATATATATATATATTTATATATATGAGCGTATATATGTGTATGTCTGTTTGTATATGTATCAAAATATGTATACGAATAAGTTTATATTTTGTTTGTCTGTGCTCTATATTAATTTGTTAACTATTATAATATATTAAAATGTAATTGCCTAGCTCGGAACGGGGTATGTACCCTTGTTAACTGGGCAAAGTGTACATGGAATTGTATTTTGATAAAGAGTGTAAATAAATAAATAAAAAGATATTTAAAGCATTAACTTTGTGGTCAAACATGTTCGTAAATAATTGTTTATGGCCACTAACCTGCTTTTCTTTGTAGAACGGTTTCAAAACATGTCCGTTTCTTCACAAATCACCAAATTTATTAGATTTATGTACTATTAACAAATAACAACAGGGATGGAGAAAACCTTAAATAAGGGAATATGAAAGTCTAGGCATTTACAGAGCTTATGACATGTCATTGGCTGGTTTAAGTGGCCGCTTTACACACTGTGTAACATTCACTATTTTGCCTACGTTTGAACATCCATATTTCTTCAATTCTTCCATTTTTTTATTTGAGTGAAGTTAAAGAGCTGAAACCTTTATTGTTACGAAGAGATTCATCTGACTGAATTATTTTACATACTAGGCAACGCCTGAAAGCAATTTTCCAATTTTTAAACGTCTTCTTGGACCGGTTGGTTTCATTACAATATTTGAGTTTGTCCAAATGTTTGTAGACAAAATACTAGATTTCACCCTCTCGGGAGACATTAAGATTAACAAATTACAACAGGGATGGAGAATACCTTAAATAAGGGAATGTAGTTTATATTTAATTTAGGCTAAAGAAAAAGAAGAAGACGCTTATATGTATGTTGCTAATATGAAGAGGAAAACCTTTTGAGAAATTAAAGAGATTAGACATTATGAAATGTATTTATAATATCTGTACCTCTGGATAGAACACGGGACACATATTACAACAGAGATGAAGAACATTTAAGATAAGGTAATATAGAAGTCTAGGCATCTACAGGGCTTATGACCTGTCATTGGCTGGTTTAAGTGGCCACTTTACAAACTGTGTGACATTCACCATTCTGCCTTTATTTGAACATCTATATTCCTTCAATTCTTTCGTCTGTTGATGTTTGTGAAGTTAAAGAGCTGAAACCTTTGTTTATGCGGGTGAGATTCATCTAATTGAATGATTTCACCTACAAACTAGGCAACGCCTGAAAATGTTATTTGTCTCCTTGCAGGTTCGACAGGGTTTGTCTTTTTTTTCTGTGGCAGATATGGCTATTAAAACATTCCTGGATATATTCCCTGACAACCTGTTCGGTGGATCCTGCAAGTTTCGCACTTGGAGTGGATCCGGTGACTGCAAAATGTGCTGTCTAGAAGGCGAAAAATGATTACTTAAAACTAAAGAACCTACATAATCTAACAAATAAACTCAAAAATTTTTCTTATAACTAACATTATTTTTCTTATATAATATAAAAGAATTAAACAGAGCACACATAACAAGGTAAAAAAATACTTTTTTCGACCACTTAATGGTCTTCCTGCGGATATTGTAATAGGACAAGAACTGGTCCGAGATGTCCACACTGCTCATATACTTATTATATTCCAACACACTTTCAGGTGTGTAAAATATCCCTCGTAAACAATCTTCAAAATCAAACGTCAACTGCAAGCGAAACTGGGCGAAATCGTAATGGTCAATGGCGGCTACAAGTAGCCGTATGTGATTTCAATCGATAAAAGAGATCCACTCATTTACCGATATTGCATATCAGATGACAGCTTTGGAATGGTTCGAGTATTTACTATTCATAAAACTACGAAAAAGTACTAATAAAAGTCACTAGACATGAATAAAATGCGCATTTTTAGATAGCTGGTACACCACGTGAAAACACGGGACCGGGACCCAACGCTCGGATACACAATCACGTGTTTACACGGCTCCGGAATACAATGTGTTAAGAAGTTTTCACGTAGGGAAGTCCAAACTGTGGGCGTTGTCTGTGCTTTCAGATGGCATTATCCAGAGGCTATTGCCGAGTTGCTCTCTCCACAGATCCTCTCTGCCTTTTTCTGCAGAGGTCTCCGAGTCAGTAGTGACTTTGAGGAAACTCCTTTTCAATTCCAGTCTCGGAGGAGCAATTCGATGGTCGTAAAGGGAGTGTCTAGGGTTATGGATCTGTTTGTGTCTCTCGATGTCCGCTTTTGTCATATAAATGCTCTTTTAAGCTGAAATTAAAATCTGAAGCCAACATTGTTTTAATGCAAAACTTATAAGTAGTCCCAGATATGTTATTTAAATATGGTACTATTGATCACGCTACTTGCCTGCTGGCTTTCTTTCTTTCTTTCTATCTTTATTTACTTTGCCGCCGAACCCTAATACAATGAATGCAATTACCCACCTTGTACTGGAGTTCTAATACCTCATTGTTTGGAACTTCTCTCGCGGCAGGCAGAATCAGATCAGATCATGTGGTCAGGGAGGGAAGTCACTTGACTTGGTTCTTGATTATTATTATTATTATATTATTACACGACACAGTGCATTAAGTGAATAATTGCTTGCAAAAACTATTTATTCATATCATTTCATAGGTGAAAATATCCAAAGCACATGCACAATGACAATTCGTTAGTATATTTTGTTCTTCTGTTCTTTTTTTTTATATGCATTTAATTTTTTTTTATACATGCATTCTGCAAATAAATCGTGTTTTTGTAATATCAGCACATGTTAATTTGGTTTTTATTTTCTTTTTCTTTTCTTTTTTTCATGTTCATTTCATACCATATATATATGCTATTAACTTTTTATTAATTAAAAAAGGAATGGCCCACGCTCAGACGCTGAAGTCTTTGTGGGCATTTTTTCCAATTCATGTTATAGCTTAATTTTAAGATGTATTTTTTTAAAGTGTATTTTTGTAATTATATCTCTTTGTAAATTATGTGTGTATGGAAAAATAAACAAAAAATAAATAAATAAATAAATAAATAATAATAAGGTTGAATATTGAATATGTTGGGCCTGAGACAAAAATGTGGTACCTACGCACAGTAGGCGTCGCAACATCTTAACCAGGGCCCAGTAGGCAGCAAATAAATCCAACGTGTTACACACATATGTCAATGTGGCGCAATCAACTATTATTATCAAAATAATCTATAAATGCTGAAATCCTTTATAGGTTGAAATTTTATCTTTGGGTTCAAAAATTATGATGTTTTGAAAATCGCAGTAACATTGATTTAAGGTTATTTTTATTATTCCTATTCTTAAAGGTGAAAGTCAGTGCCGTACAAGCTGCTGACGTCACTGCAAACTCTGAAGATCTATTGTGACGGGTCCGTTGAATAGTTCTCGCCTTCTAGGCGAGAACTCCCAGATCTGAAAATCCGGGATATTAGGTAGAGGTGAGTTCTTTACAATCCTCGGGGTTAACCAGCGATCCCCTGAGAATGCGGCTTCGAAGTAAGGTAAGATAATTTATGTACAAATATTGTTATATCCATTTTTTTATACGTTATTGTTTAAAAAATCTGTTAAAACGCTTTGAAACTTAAATTATATAAATAACAGTTGTATTTTATACTAATAACCAACTATGGTTAGAAGAAATTCTCATTTGCCAATAAACCTGCCAATGTACCTGTAGTGAACTCTTTTGTTGGAATAAAATAGTTAGTTTGACTTACCGTGGTTTTGCTCTAAGGTTGCGTGAAATTTAATGAAAGATTCGCTTACATTGTTCTGAGATTTAATAGATAATATGATGAATACCAGATTATACAAATAATTATTACATTAAATACAACGCTGAATGAATTAACTGCGACACGAATTTATATTATATGGGTATTTAAAAGTCTTAGAGAGAGAGAGCAAAAAGCTAACTGAACCGAAGCCGACACGGGACACGCAGATTCTGTTGAGTTTCGATCGTGTCGACGTCGAACAGTTCTGGTGTGCCTTACGCGGTGTTGTTAACGGTTAAAATGTAGCGTGAGTGCGTGCCCATATACCATTTGAATTATTTCATCATCATACAATAGACTCAGTATTGATGTAGACATTTTTTGCACGTTGCATTTGTACAGAAAATTTCTTCATGGGGTCGATTATTTGGGATAGTTGCTGAATGTGCATCTTGAGTGGTTTATGCCATGTATATGTGCCGCATGTAATGTATATGTTTTATATGTGCGTACATGTGTGTGCGTGAATGGCTCGGAGTGTACATTCGGTATTTTTATTCATTTTAATTTATTACCTCCATGGAAAACGCAAATGTCAACAATTATTCTTTTCTCACTTGGAATTCTTATTTATTTATTTTTTTTGTCACATTTAATGTTTATATCTTTTGCATGTTGTTTTTATACATATTATGTATGACTGTTTGTTTTCTGAATAAAATAAAAAAAAATTACAAAATATAAAAAAAAAATATATATATCATTTTCCGCACCGAATGGTGCAGAGGGCACTTCATCGGTTACCAACCGCAGCGTATCTAGAGCATTATTGTTTCATGAAGTTAAGATGATCAGTCTTACGCTTTAAGTTCCAGTTCAGGCACGATGAAATATTCTGGAGTGAAAACACCATTAAAAATATTACAAATATTACATGTCGGAAATCGAACCCGAGAAGCACGCTAACCGTTACATCACGAGGCCGATATTTAAAAAGTTATTTATAAATTATGTACAAAAAGTTTTAAAAAATATTACAAAAATACACCGTAAGGCCGACTAATCTCCACTCAAATTTCTTCTGCGGAATTTTCACCGTGGAGTAAAATTTGAATAAATAAAATGAAAATGAAAAACAATTAATACGTTCAATATCCCGTATTATGCTTATTTATTAATATTGATAAATTTTTCATTGCCTAGTTGACTTTTTTAATGTTTTTCTTTCTAATGAATGAGTTTCAAATTATCATTGAGTTCTGCAAAAGGCGTTATAACAATGGCAAACAAGTCCGCAAGATGTCAACATCACAACACAGTTTGTTGAACTGATAGTATTTGAAACATGAATAATTCATTGCTTTGTTATGTGGCTATGATGTCACACTAGAATACATACAATGCAAGACTTGACACATCTCATTTCCTTTAAAAAAATATAAAGTTGTGTTTTTTGATCTTCAAATGGACATTTTCACACCGGATTTGGAAAGCAAAATTTGTATAACTATGCTGGATTAATACAAAAAATATTACCCTAGCAAGAAATTACGTGAAGAATGGAAGTGACGCCGACACGGCAATAAATCTTTATAAGAGAGAGCACGAAGATAAAACGCATACTAAGGAAAACAGAGACGCTGTTCTGTGGCCGGTGATTGTGTGAAATAGATTCAGTCGGTTATTGACAGTTATGAAGGATACACGCGTGTAAGGTGACAGGCGTATTTTTGATTTTTATTTTATTTTTCTATAAAAATGAGTTGAGCTGAGTTTTGCGAATAGGCGTCTGTGGATGTTTGACTTTATGAGAAATGAAATAATAAGCGAACAGATGCAGCAAATTCCGGTGACAACTGACATCAAGAGGAGGCGATATGGTTGGCTGGGCCATATACTGCGGAGGCCTCCTGAGAGCCTTAACCACGCTTGCCTACTTTACAATGCATCAGGTTCTCGACGTCCTAAACGTCCTCTGCTGACTGTTCGTCGGTAGTTTATGTGAGAACTACGGGATGAGGCCCTAACTTGGGAGGACGCACAGAAACTAGCAGCCGATAGAGATGCTTGGAGGCTCTTTGTAGACACCATTTGCTCCAGGGAGTGGAGTGATGATAATGCTCATTTTGAAATTTGAAAGGAATTAGGCACAACTGATAAATTTTAATCCTATTATTTTACGTCCCCAACCGTTACCTGTGCCGCGATTATGATCGCTATCTTCATCTGTACATATCGAGACGATACACTTAACTTTGTACTATCCCTATCTACCTCGGTATGTTCTACCGACTTGTCACCTCGACGTCATATGATCGAATCCAACCAATGAATGACCCCGAAAATTTAGTCCGCGTTCCTTACATCATCAAAATTTTAAATAGTTCCTATTTATATTTTTAATAGGCTTCTGTGATAAAAAGTGCCCACTTCAAAGCTTTATAAAATCCGATACATCCTTATTCAAGCAAAAAATGCTAGCTTAAACAAGATTTTTGTATGACTTTTGAAAATTACCAAGACGGTATGCTTAACGATCGCCTGTATTTATCTACCGAGCGATTACAAAGCCAGCTCTTTAAACGTCTCGATACGGAAAATAGTAAAACAGATGGAAAAATACAACAACTAACTTCAATTTTTATAGTGGCAACATTTTACGCCTAGATGCTAGATGTTCATAGGGCAGAATTTAAAAACATAATCTGTGCATCTAGGCGTTCGTTTTCAAAACTGACAGACATGTCGGAATTTAATTCGACTTCAAAATCGACTTATTTCTCTCTCATATTTTTAATATGCTTTTAAGAAAAAAAGGGCAACCCACAGAACGATTGAAAATTTAAATAAATCGTAATTAAAGAAAAAAACATCTCAGTGGAACAAATGTTTTGTCAATAATGCGTAGATGTACGTATCGAGGGGTACTAGACCCGTCGGTACAAACCGATGCACTTACATTAAAACTTAATGGGGGGGATCGGTAGCGTATCTTAGTAATCGTTCGAGGGAATTTATCTTCAACTATGACGTCATAATGAAGCTATGTCACTTTAGTGCGTAGATATGTGTATCGTGACGTACGGTCAGCGCATTTGCCTACCGTGCAAGAGGTCTCGGGTTCGATTCCCGACATGGTTGATTAGAAATATCATTCAAAACGGTATTTTTACACTAGAGAATTTCATAGTCCCTAGACTGGTACCTGAAGCCTAAGACTTATCACCTTACATTCATGTAGCAAAAATGATTAATATACGCTGCGATAGGTGTACTAATGCAGTGCCCTATGCACCATATCGATGTAGCTTCCTCAAACTTGAAGATGGGGGTTGATAGTACATCTTCGTAATCGCTCGAGAGAATTTATCTTCAACTATACCGTCATGATGAAGGTATGACGTCCTTAGCTTCCCATCAGGATCGCTGCTCTGCTTCATATAGAATCAGAATCTCATACAAACTAATGTACGTCAAAGTTTTGACATCTAGTCAGGTGTAGTTCCGGCTGCGACCGTTGAATAGCGTCGCTCTAAGAGGCTTGGCGCTAGTGTCGCGTCGCTATCAGCAGCCGCCATCTTGTTTACCGTTTGAATGTGACGTTTGGTTATGAATTCCCGCCGCCTACAGGTGGCGGCGTCCGGACTTGCAATTTAACAATGCAGCTCGTCTGTTTGTTGTTTCTGAAAACAATGGACTTACACAATGACAGAAAAGTTATTTGCAAAGCGAAACTCAAAACATTATGAATTCTGTCCCGAGAATTATCTATAACTACCGACAACGGCATAATTTAAATTTCATTATTTTATACATTTATGTACATTACAAAAAGATTTCAAAGCATACATAACACCAAAAAAAAAAAACTTTTCCTTTCCCTTGCTGTTCTAAAAACACCCGCGGGTTACGGTGCTGTGTAGTCACTACACATTAAAAAAATGAGAGATTTAAAAAGAGAAAAATGGAATATTTATAGGGAATGGCTTTAATTAATCATAATTCAATTCAAAGATGATAATATTTCAAATCTAACTGCTGAAAACATGAAAAAACCATTGGACATCGCCAACGACTCGGGCGAAACGTGCACCCGCGCCAACTCCTCGAGAGCTACTAAGTACATAGTACTGGACTACGTGACTGACTGCGACGGGCGTAAATTCTTTACTCTTTTCTTCATACGCAATAAACATTGGTATACTGTGCCATGTCATGATAAGGATTAATGCTTCTCATGTTAAAAAAATCTACCACCAGGGCCGCGATTATGAACGGCCATCTTCATCCGTATATATTGAGACGGTATAAACTTATATCGATATTTATGTACGAAAGTGCGTATATTTGTATAAAAATTCAAAATATCTTCGTCGGTAACCGGTAATCGAACATGTTTAGAAAAAAAAATGTAAACATATCCTATTTTTCATACGGAAAACTTAATTTTATTTTGTAGATAAAATTAAAGAAAATAACAATAATTATAATCATGGTTCGTTAACAAAAACAACAATTACATTATCTACTACATACACACTTAGGTAATAGATTTCTCTGGATCATGTCTAGTCTGCCTAACTAGGTACAACCTGTTTTAAGGAAGACATTTTTATGCAAAATAAACAATAACATTACTATTTAATTTATTTCAACAGAGAGGGAAAACATTATTGAGAAAGAAATAAGGACGTCTAGGCATTTACAGGGCTTATGACCTGTCGATGGCTGGTTCAAGTGGCCACTTTACACACTGTTTAACATTCACCATTCTGCCCATGTTTAAACATCCACGTTTCCTCAACTCTTCCATCTGTTGACTTTTGTGAAGTAAAGGAGTTTTAGGAGGTTCAGCCGGATGAATCTCACCCGCATAATAAAGGTTTCAGCTCAACGACAGGTCATAAGCCCTGTAAATGCCTAGACGTCCATATTCCCTTCTCAATAATGTTTTCCCTCTCTGTTGCAATATATTCAAATATGAATAACTCCCTAGGGAGGAAATCCAGCCAGCCTGCAAGCATTTGGACATACTCAAACATTGTTGAAAACATTACTGCCCACTAGTCTATTTACTATGCAGTTGTAAAATATTAATTTATACTATTTATTATTTAAGAATGTATTTTGGGTAAATTTTCCGATTTTTCTCGACCTATACCCAATAACCTTTTTTTTACAAATTTATTACATTTAATCCGGGTCATGGTTTAGCAATGTTCAGGTAACATATATAATATTTTGGGGCCCAGAAACCTGAAATTTCTTGAAAATTCAGAGTTTGTGGTAGACCCCATGACCCATCATTTAAATTTCAACTTCCCATCAGGATACGTACCCAGCTTAAATACCATAAAATGAGTACCCATTAAATTGGCTACAAATTTGATGGGGTATTGACGTTATATTCTAAACAAAAGACAATAAATTTTAACCGGAAGTACGCGGGCACATTCGTAATCATATCAAATCACCTTCACGTTCCAAATTTAACAATGATAAATTGTATAACCTGACGAATTTCCGGAACGAAATAAATAAATCATCAATTTGACCTTCACGCTTCGTTCTTATGGAAAAATTGGCAAGCGAATTACATGTTTTTATTATTTTAATTAAAATAAAATACCAATAAATATTCTAATGTGTTTATATGAGTTCCATCACAGATAATTTTGGTTTTATTTACTTATTTATTTATTTTACATAAACGGCATAAATTGCCTATAACATATATTGAACATAAATATGAAAAAAAAATACATATATATAAAAACATAACAAAAAATTATAAAATTGCATAACTAAAACAATAGTAACAAGTAGGTTAATACACATAAGCAACCAAAAATATCAACGAAATAATACATAAATATGAAAAAACAAAAAAGGAAAAACATTTTTAAATATAAAGAAAAGTTTAAGAATAATATTGCGAGAGAAAAAAAGAAATCAGACTCGTTTTATAACTATCAAGTCCAGAACCAAATATATCAGCCTTGTCCTCATACTGATTGCCATATTTATGGAGCCTAGGGATAGGCGAGTGCATATGATAGTTGTTTCTAGAACTTGCAGAACAAAAAGGAGATCTGTGGCGGGTATGTCGACCAGGTACACGGAAACACACCAACTCCAGCAAATCTGGACAGTCAATTAATGAGTTGATCACCTTCAAAAGTAGTATTCATAGGTCAGTTAGGATTCTTTTATCAGAAAGTCTCAAAAGATTTGCTGAAGACAACAATTGATTATAATTAAATAAAGCAGCTGGAATATGAAGTTTAAAATTAATATATTAAGGAAATTTCTTCTGGACGCGCTCGAGTGAATCAGAATGTACACGATAATTTATCAATAGAATGACGACGGACTTTAAAAAATATTAATACCATCAAAACTTTTTATTGGTCACGAGTTCGAACCCATCTAGAATACGCTTCTCCTATTTGGTCTCAGGACTATATTGACCATATCGAGTCTGACCAACACCGTTTGCCCGAATTGCAAATAGGTAATTTACCCTATTTTGATACGCAGACGCTCGCCACTGTGGCCACGCGCTATAAAAATATGATTTATATTCAATTTCCCGTGGCTCTGAATTTCCTCGTTGATTTAATCAACAATATTTTAAATACGTCTAGGCGAGATATTTCTTTATGCGATTTTTAAAAATGTATTGAATGTCACTTAATAATATTTTAGTATTACCAAAAATCCAGTAAAAACGAAAAATGGGAAGAAATTATAAGAAATGTAAGGAAAGAACCTGATTGAGATCCATAGAAAGCGAATGTTGTTTGTAAACATTCAAAAACAAACTTTTTTTAAACACAAAAAAACATTCCTTCCATTTTTTTTGGATATGCATTCTCATCGAATGCAATCCTGGTAGGTCTATGAAAAAAATATTTATGCTCCTAACTTTTTTTTTTACAAATTCGATTGAAAAACGCGCAGCGCAAAGATCTACATTTCGCTGAAAACAACACGTAAATCGGTTAAGCCATTTAGGAGAAGTTCAGTGACGTCACACGTACAGAAGAATTATATGCATTTAAAGATTTATTATTAGTTTTTTGTGGTTTATTTTTCCATACATATATTTACATAGAATTTTAATTACAAAAATGCACTTTAAAAAATACATCTTAAAATTAAGCTATACATAATTTGGAAAAAATGCCCATAAAGACTTGAGAGTCTGAGCGTGGGCCATTCCTTTTTTAATTATTAATAAGTTTATAGCATAAAAATATGGTATGACATGACCATTAAAAGAAAAACAAACAAGATTAACATATGCTTATAGAACTATTAGGTGCGGAAAGGGAATAACGATGATGAAATTTGTATTACTAAACTCTAGTGAAAAGTAATTTACCTAAATCCACGCACATTTGTATAGCCGGGTTAGCTAAACAGTTACAGCGCAGTCAATTGTACAGCACTTTGTAATCGGGATACATACCCTACGCCCCACGCCCCACGCCTTAAGGGGCGCCCCCTTTGTGAAGGGAGGGGGTGGACCCAGGTGTCGCGTCTCAGGATAACCGAAATCTCCCACAAACAAACAAGGCATTAAAGGAACGCGGATACCGCTGTTTACAGACGTACGCGGTTGGGCTTTACTCCAACCGTGCAGAAAATGCACTCATTTTTCTTTCTTTTTTTTTCACATTCGCTCCTAAGTGAAGCTCCGCTTAGTACTAGCACACAAAAAAACTAAAAACTAGAACACAAAAAAATAACCTCCGTCCATTTTTTTTGTATCCGCATTCTCGGCGAATGCAACCCTGGTGATGGATAAAAAAACATTTACGCTCCTAACTTTTTTGTACTTAATAAATTGAAGATTTTATGAGCTATAAACCTTCTTGCGGCAAAGACGTACATTTATCCGAAGACCGCACGTAAATCGGTCCGGTAGTTATCGAGTCCATCGAGGAGAACCATTCGAACGTTGCCTTTTATATATATAGATATAAACGGCCTATGGGCCGGTTGCATCGACAAAAGTTAAGTTAAAGTCCGGGCTAAAGTCAAATAAAAGTTACTTTTATGTCAAAATGCGTTGCATCAAAAAAAGTTAACTAAATATTAACAAAAAAGTTACTTTTATTTGACCGGCCGCCAGGGGACCGTTTAAAGTTAAATGCGATCTGCCATCTGTCAAAAAAGCGTCGTGAGTGTTGAAATCTATTGATCGATCTGTGAAAAGTTGCACAAAATGACCATTTTATCTGATTTTTCGTCTTCCGATGACGAATTTATCATCGAGTATATTCTAAACCGAAAAAAAAACTGTTCAAACCACGAACGGACCATTTTTTTGTGGGAAGAGTTTGACTTTATCGCAAGATTTCGAATGTCAAAAAAGTGACGAACTAATAATTATTTGAATTTTTAATTGTTAATTATTTTTCAAAACACGGGACTTGATCATCAGCGGCGTGGTGTAAAATAAATCTGAATCATCACTGTATTGAAATGCTGTGTATTTATTTTTAAATAGAGCTAGATTGAGCTCAGCTAACTCTTTCTGGGCATTTAAGGCTGCCATAGTTGCCCGAAAAATGTTCTTTTTTTGCTCTATTTCTAGAGTAAAAAGTTTTCCATTTTGTTTAAGCTTTTGCTCTTTTAATTTTTTATCTAATTCAAAAAGAACGATGTCCCTTTTGTTCTTTTCTTCTCCGAATGCGCAGTGTTGCTTCGCCCTTTTGCACACACTGAAAATTGGAACGAAATTTAAACGTTTGTGCCCAAAGACGCGTCGCGGGGCACGTGTATTGCTACATGTAAATAAACAAGTACGTGCTTGCGTAAAAATCCCAACAATTTTTAGGGTGAAACTTGAACCTTTACAGTGGCAACATTCTTAACTTTAACTTAACTAAAATAATGTTGATGCAACGGAATTTTTCAGTTACCAGATTTTAAGCCCTAACTAAGTTTAAATATATAGAGAATTAATAGAGAATTAATAGGCTTGATTCATGCTCTTCATTCATAATTCGTTTAATCATTAAATCAAATGCAATTTTCCACTCTCACTTTCCTTCAATCATCCTTTACCACTCCTTATCAATTTCCTTCTTTTCCTTTCCACTATCTCCTTGTTTTGTCCATATTTATCTTATTTTAATATATAGTATATTTATTATTTATATAGTTTAAACTTCAAGCCGTCGTTGCTTTATTACAGTATTATTTAGTGAATACATATAATTGGATGGCAGGGCCTACTATGTATACATTATATATATATATATTTTTTTTAATATTCATTTAACCTGTACATCTGTTTGTATTCAAAATAAATAAAATAAAAAAAAATTTACTTTAAACTAAATTTATACCAACTTTGATGCAACCGGCCCTAAGCCAATTACAGTAAAAAAACAAACAGGGGCAATAAAATAATGGTATACGATAATAATCATGGTTTATTAATAAAAAATTACAATATCTTTATCTACTACATACATTCTTAGGTAATAGATTTCTCTGGATTATGTCTAGTCTGCCTAACTGGTACAATATGTTTTAAGGCAGACATTTTTATGCAAAAATAAACAATAAAATTCTTTATTTTTCATTTTTCTTCATTCTATCTAGATTTTTAAGAAAAGTGGCATTGTTGCTCGGATTACAAAGGGGTAATTATTCCTTTTTTGAAATATAGCAATTTCTTTATCTGTCTTCATTGGAGAGACGTAGAACTGAGATGGACCTTATACGCATTGTCGCACTTTGATACGACGCACTGTGGACGAAATTTCAAAAAAACCCGAAACATTAACATTAACGAATTAGAAAATGTATATACATATTTTTTAGATTAAGGAATATTTAAAAAAACAATCATTTAAAAATAGCTTTTTACTCAATTGTACAATCTTTGTTACAATATGGTAATGTAGGATGGGGTGGTGCATATGCCAATATACTAAACCCTCTTAAAATAGTACAAATATTAATTATTAAAGTAATTTTAAAGAAACCCTCAACATTCAATACGGAAAGTCTATATAAAATATTTAAGGTTCATACAGTAGACACTCTTTATAAAATAAATTCCATTTTACAAATATATAAAAAAGAAAAAATAAAAGAATTTGAAATGAATAAGTCACCCAGATACCAACATAGTATAAAAATTCCTAAATTCCACACAAGTCATGGTCAAAATAGCTTTGTCTTCGAAGGTGTAAAAAATTATATTACTCTTCCTAATGAACTAAAATCTATTAAAAATAATATATCAATAAATAAATTTCAAATTAATCTAAACAATTTTTATTGAACTTGCGTAAAAACAACATTAAATCTTAATTAGTATGAATGTATTATTGTTTTATGTTTTTTCTTTTTATATCCTATGTTTCTATTTTTCTTTTCATGTACTCGTATTAAATATTATATAACCCTTATAAATAAACAACTAAAACAGTGTAAGTCACTCTCCAAGCACATGAGTTAGTCTCTTTGTTTGGAGAGTTACAGTGATAACATTTACTAAATGTGTAAAAATAGATATGTTTAGAATTTTATAAAAACATGTACTTTTTTCATGAAATTTATAAATTAAAAAAAATAAAAAATATATATATAATATAAGAAACATAAGATACATTATTGTACACTATTTATAGAAATTATACTAATAACTATCACTATCAAAAAGTTTCAAGTAATATTTTTTGATTGTTGCACTTTTAGATTTACTATTCAACTTTTCGTTTTTTAGTACATCGGGATGTTTACGAAATTAGAAGCGGCCAATATGAGATTTATGAGATTTTTTGCCGAACTTCATCTAGTGAAATTCAGATACTTTATTCCCTTATCTAAAATAACCTTCATCTCTGTTGAAACATGTTAATATTAATAGCTCCCTAGCGGGTTAAATCTTTGTGTACAAAAATTTGGACAAACTCAAATCGTTGTTGAATTTCTTTTGTCTCTTGAGATCTAAAAGAATAAGACTGATCACTTTCCTTCCAAGTATTAAAAATAATCAAGATACAAATCTTGTGCTCTATGCACCACTGTGTGTGCATGGCGATAATGATGAGAGCTTAAACCTCGTGTTTAATGAAAAAAAAAGTTTTTTAACAAAGAACCCCTTTATGAAACGCGTTGACTGTAATTGCGATAATACCCTACTTAGTATAAATGCCTTAGTGTAGTCTTCATAGCGTAATACATGCGGTCCGCATTAAAAAGATACTTCGCTACACATCGAACCAGACTGCCTGTCTTATCAATATGAAGCTACTTTTTAATAAAGAGGAATAGGAAATCTACATTAGAAAGTATTGCATGAATACTTTTTAAAAGCTTTTTTAAAATTATCAACAAAAAAAATACAACAAATTAGTTAATAATGTATTCTCCCTCATTATTTTAAAACAAATTACTCAATAATTCACAGCATCTTCACCGTTTACTGCGCAAATATCGCGGACAGCTTTGGCTGATTTATTCCTTCGGTTGAACGCGAACAGAAGACGTGTCAAAAAAGTTCACTTTTGTTTGCTTGACACTCCATTTTGAAGACTTGCAATCAAACATAATAATGAATGATATGTGAAAGCAAACTCAATATATTGTAAAATAGAAATTTTAAAAAAAGAGCGAGAATTTTAAATATTCGGTTTTCAGCCGAATATTGCTTATTATTCGACCGAATACCGAATACAAAATCATGATAAAAAAAACGCACTTTTACACCAAAAATTTTATACATTAAATTAAATTAAACTCAAACAACTATATTTTATTTTATGCAACTTAATTATAACTTATGGCATAATAGGATGGGAAGGCACAAATAAATCAATATCAAAACCGATCAAATCTGCTCAAAAATCAGTAGTTAAAATAATATTTAAAAGGCCTTTAAGATACTCCAGCGTCAAGTTATTTGAAGAAATCAAAATCTTACATAAAGGGCCATTATATATTTTTAGAATAATAATGTTTGTGAAAGTAATTTATTATATCAAATCCTAAAAGAAACACTAACACACTACCAGAAATCAAACTAGAGGATAGGTCATGGGGTCTACCACAATTTTGAATTCGGGCAAAGAAATTTCAGCTTTCTGGACCTTAAAATATTCAATATGTTACCCAAACATTGCAAAACCATGGCCCGGATTCAATTAAATAAATTTGTAAAAAATTGGTTACTGAGTTCAGGTCGAGAAAAATCGGAAAATTTACTCAAAAACATTCTAAAATAATAAATGCTCTAAAATCATATTGTATAACTGAATAAAAAATTAACTAGTAGGTTTTACTGTTATTGTTGGTTTTGCATAAAATGTCTGCCTTAAAACAGGTTATACCTAGTTAAGCAGACTAGACATGATCCAGAGAAATCTATTACCTAAGTGCGTATGTAGTAGAAAAAGTAATTGTTGTTTTTGTTAATAAACCATGGTTATTATTATTAATTAACTTAATATACATCAGTGGTATGTTGTGATGAATGAAAACCTTTTTTCAGCATTTATTGGTAGCAAACAATAGCGCTTTTCCTCATAAATAATACCTCTCAAGGTCTTGTACATAGCAAACACACAGCCAGCTTATTGTATTTATCAATTTATATATCACTACTAGATAGAATACAGAATAGATTCCTTAAACTTCTGGATCGTAAATCTCTTACATATTTTGACTCGTACGAAGACTCTTCTTCCTTTCATAGTTTAACTTCCCTTACTAAACGTAAAAGCATTTCTTATCTATCTTTCCTCTTCAAAATTTTAAACAATTTTATCGATTGTCCATATGTCTCGGAGCGTATTTCAATCAATTGTCCCGTAAACTCAACACGACAAGTTCATTTTTTTATAATTCATTTCCCAAAAAAAATATGTTCAAAATTCATTTATTTATCGTAGCTGCTCCAAATTTAATTTACTTTGTCCCCATTTAGATATTTTTAATACAAAATTTTGTGACTTCAAAAAAAAACTTTTTGAAACACTGTAAAATGAAACATTTGTCAGTGTGTAATAAGTTTATGTTCATTTAAATATGTTTATTTTATTATGATAGCAAAATTTTGAATTGGTCAACTATATTATGAAAATCCCTCTCCTCCACTCCCCCATTCTATTTCCTCATCCCTTAACCTTCTTACGAGCTCTTTTTTTTCTCATGTCTTATATAATATATTATTTTTCTCTTTACTGTGTAACATGTTCTCTCATTATATTTGTGAAAAACTTTAACTAGATGTATGTACTATTTTATATATTTTGTATTCTAATATAAAAATATTATTAGTATTCAATTTTCAATTTCCTTCTTTTCCTTTCCACTATCTCCTTGTTTTGTCCATATTTATCTTATTTTAATAAATAGTATATTTATTATTTATATAGTTTAAATTTCAAGCCGTCGTCGCTTTATTACAGTATTATTTAGTGAATACATATAATTGGATGGCAGGCCCTACTATGTATACATTTTATGTTTTTTTTTTTTAAATATTCATTTAACCTGTACATCTGTTTGTATTCGAAATAAATAACAACTATTGTTTTTCCTTAATAAATAAAAATAAAATTATTCACTACAGATCTCATAATATTCCCGAAAATACGATTTTTTTATTTAATGGTGCCATGATGTACTATGAATCATTACCTATTACTAATAAAGACTACCAGGAACACAATGTGATGTTATAATGAACAAATATTTCATGTCGCACCCACGACTGCTACTAAACTAGTAATAGAATTTTTAAAAAATGATTAAAGTGCCAGGTAAATCCACCCAGATGCGGATTTTCTAAAGATTCGTTCGAAATATTTTGTATTGTTTTGTTGGAAAAGTTGCATCTATTATTTTTAGACGTACAATATTTTGTCCTTCAGAATTCTAATTTTTATATATATTTATTTTATTGTTCTATAAACACAAACGCCGTTTTATGAACAAAAATGTAAAATTAAAATATTATTTTATTTTATTTTATTTTATTTTATTTTATATTATTTTATTTTATTTTATTTATTTTATTTTATTTTATTTTATTTTATTTTATTTTATTTTATTTTATTTTATTTTATTTTATTTTATTTTATTTTATTTTATTTTATTTTATTTTATTTTATTTTATTTTATTTTATTTTATTTTATTTTATTTTTATTTTATTTTATTTTATTTTATTTTATTTTATTTTATTTTATTTTATTTTATTTTACTTTACTTTACTTTATTTTATTTTATTTTATTTTATTTTATTTTATTTTATTTCACCTACATACTAGGCAACGCCTGAAAATGTTATTTTTTCAATTTCTATACTTCTTCATGGACCAGGTAATTTATCAACAATATTCAATGCCTAGACTTCCATATTACCTTCTCTTAAATGTTCTTCATCTCTGTTGTAATATGTTAATATAAACAGCTCCCCAGGGAGTTGAATCCAGTCCTTATCTACAAAATTTGGACAAACTCAAAATATTGTTGAGATTTTTAAATTTTATTATTTATTTATTTTAACAATAAAAAAGCATAAATAATTGTATTGTTGTTCCCACAAAGCCGAGGTTTGTCTGCGGGTAACAATTACATTTTATTTGTTTATCAAAGTTAGTTACAGAGTTTAAAAAAAAATCCCAGGTATTATTAGTTAAACATTTTTGTACTACACTCCCCATTGTTCTATCTTCATAGTAGTTTTTCTGTCGAGGCTCCGTCAGCTGCTGTGCCGATACATTTTGCTGGTATAATCGGCATGCCTGAATGAGAAGATGTATGAATGTAGAGAAAGCGTGAAAGAGTGATACAAAGTTCAAATTGCTCTGCCTACCCTTACGGAAAATGGCGTGATGGTTTGTTTGATTCGTTTTTATTAATTTTTGTTTATAAATAAATATCTAATGCCGGGAATTTTTCTTTATTATTAATTAATTACCACATCTGTTCCGCTTTTGGGTGCACAAAATGGGACAGCAAAACGTCAATTTTTTCCATTTGGGTTTGACAAAATTAGTTCAACATGGTGTTTTTGCACAGTATTAAGGCGGTATTTGCAAGAGAGCGACAGAAAAATAATCTTCAAATACCTGGCACTGCATATCTGGTATATTCTCTTAAATTGGACACTGCAGTATTTCTCCTCTAGCTCCTAGACTGATATGTAGTGATCACCATGCTTTACATGTAACAGAATGATGTTTTCTAAATCAAAGGATTATTAGAGACTGGTCCCGCGATGTGGCCAAATGATTGGTCTATAGAATACAATAAATTTGTTGCGACAGAATGGGAAAACATTTTTGAGAAGGGAGTGTGGACGTTCAAACATAAACAGAATGGTGAATATTACACATTGTGTAACGTTGCCACTTAAACTTTAGGGTGCCTAGAAGAATGACTAGACAGTAGCCACCGTTTTGTAGCAACAATTCACGGACAGTGTATACTTGTAATGCCGTATTGAACAGACTTCATTAACTCGGCAATAGTTATTCCCACATATCTGATATATTTAGTGTAGGGTATTGTTCCTGTAGAACAAACCTTTTGAACTTTTTCAAAGATGGTGAATCGTAATTATATTTATTTATTCATGCATTTCATAATATACACAGTTTTTTGTTAACTTTGCCCAGCTGTGTGAAACAGTACTTATGATTTTCTTGTCGTATTACTGTAGAATGTTTTGTTATTTAAACTTTCTACTGAAAATGCTGTATAATTTTTAGGTTAATTTTATAAATATAAATCTTGTATATTTTTTAGGTTTAATTTTTTATACATAAATCTTGGATATAAGGAAATTTATGTTTTAAAAAAAATATATACGAGTATATTAAGCCAAATATGTTTATATTATAAATGTTTGTAAAAGGCAGATTTGCCGTTTATGTTAATAAAATAAAATAAACCAGCCAATGACAGGCCCTAATGCCTAGACTTTCATATTCCATTCTCAAAATTGTTTTCCCTCTCTGTTGCAACATATTTAAATCTAAATACCCTACGAAGGAAATCCAGCCAGTCTGCAATCAAATCAAAACATGGTTTGATTACACTGCGCTAATTTTTTTCATTGTTTGAAGAAAAATGCTTTCAACGACGATTATTTTGAAAATGTTCATTTTGGAGTCTTTTAAAACAAATAAGGATTAATTTCTTAAGCAAAGGATTAAAACATGAAGATAATTTGCGTGAATTTAAGGAAACGATGTAAATATCCTTGACGCTTAGCGGCACTGAGGCGCGCTAATCTTTTGGAATTAGCTAATTCATTGTTCGAACTCATCTGCATGTGAACGGGAAGAATGTTTGAATACAATATTTTAAAGAATAGCGACATAAACGTATTTTCATTGTCTCCACGTTTTGGTGCATAGGCCACTGCAATGGTACTTCCGGCGGAAACTGAGATATTTAACCAGTGTTCAAAAGGTTAAGTATGTACGCCCAGCTAAATACTATTAAAATGGTATATTATGCACTTGTACAGTCATCGCTTTTCTATGGAATATTTAGATGGGGGAAGCTTTTAACAACCATATTAAATCATTAGAAACTGTTCAAAAATTTATCTTAAAAATAATGCTTCACAAGTCGCACTTTTCCCTCTTTCCAATTGTTCCAAGAAGCTAAACTTTTAGATATAAGACAAATATATTGTTTTTAATGTTTAAAATATATATTTAAGAACCAAAATGTATTAACTAGTAATTCAAATAGATCACGTCAAAGAAGGAATTGTGTGTTAGAAATACCTCATTGTAAAACGAGGCTCGCACAGAGACATGCATATTTTATAGGCCCTAAAAATTTTAATTATTTTTTTACTGATAAATTTTGTTGATTCCAAACTTTCAAAATTTTCCTTCTTTTAAAAAACACGCACTATCCTGGATTCAAACTAAAGATATGAACTCTGGAGAAGCCGTGTAAATAGACTTCTCCTTTGCGAATTTAAATATATTTTTTATATGGCGGACAATTAAATTATTTGCTCCAAAATTGCCAATGTGAGCTAGTGGATTATGCAGCCAAGAATCTATTAAATGTACTCGAACCAGAGAAAATCAATATGTAAAAACACTGACTAACCTGGTGTTGAGTCTTCTTCTTTGTCGGCGATCAGCTCACGCGCTAACGGGAAAACTGGTGATCAGGAAAACTGCATACACACAATTGTCTGAGTCTGGAGGCGGCGCGGCGGATGATGATTGATGGCGACAGATGATAAAAATGTTCGCGGCGTTATATTGACTTTTACGGCGAAAGGGGCGAAATACTTTCAACAATTAGAAAAGCGTGTGCACATAACTCGTTGAAAAAAGCGAAGAATGGCGCGGAGGACGAGCAGTGTTGCCAACCAACAAATGTCCCGTCAGGCGTGGCAACCTCACTAATCAAAATTAGCCAGTATCTACTTACATACGATTCTTCTGGCTAAAATACATTGGAACAAATTATCGGCTTAACCAGTTACATCACCGCGCGCAAAGCGATTATTTACCAAAGTTTTTTAAGAGTTTTCTCAATATAAAGCCCAACATTTTTAATGCCTTATATTTATTTATTTTATTTTTATTTATTTAATTTTACAATACGCCCAAGGAGCATTTTCAAAAAATATACAGGTAAGTACAAACATAGTAAGTAATATATTATTGTTATCAAAAACATTTTTCACTTTGTGGTATGACATTTTACACTTATTTGTTTATAAATTTGTATAAACCACTTAATTTTTTTAATTACTCTTCGACCGGTTTCGAGGTTACTACCTCATCGTCAGGAATTTAACAAACTTATAATTACACGTAATAGTAAGTAATAATTTTAAAAATAAACAACGATTATTTGTATACATGTAGAAACAATAAAAAGCATACTGCCATGCAAAATAAAAAGTGATACTTTACATAGTAAAAAAGAAAATAATATATGGATATAAGAAAAGCAATTGAATTAAAAAGTAAATTGTAAATAACATGTAAAGAATTTAAACAAAAAAAGAATATATATATATATATACATATACTTCTACTTATACGTATAAAAAATGGTATTAACAAATTATTGTAAAAACAAATAATAAAAATTAGTTTACAGTAAGTATATATAATATCTGGTACACAAAAATATTTGATACATTAATTTCAGAAAAAGACAGGATAATAATAATAATACACATCATTTACTAGCAATATCGGCGGCCTTCGTAGTGCAGTGGTCAAGACGCTTGACTTACGTACGGAAGGTTCCGGGTTCGATTCCCGGTGAGAACACAAAAATTACAATGTGATTTTTCTCAAGCCTGGGTGTTCTGTGGTGTAATTCACCACTGCAATTGGGCCTCCTGGCCTGTTATGGTGCAATTTTATTTTTTTTAAATATATTAAATATATATATTGTATATTCAATGTGGAATTGCTAGTAAACGAATGCGAGTGGTTTCAACATCTCCTCTAGCAAGTTTTGCCCGTGTACGGTGAAGATTCTGTGAATTATTGACTAATTTGTTTTAAAATAATGAAGGAGAATACATAATTTACTAATTTCATGTATTTTTTTACGTTGTGTCCTCTTGTTCTCTTTGTTTAAAAATAACGGACACAACTTATGCAAACACCCAAAACATATTTTGTTTCGTTTGGATATTGTTTCTCAAATTGTGGAAATATTTCGCAATCCCAGCGGTTCCCAAGACTAATCAGCGTCCCAGACACGTAGGTAGGAAGGGACCCGAAGCCGGGTGTTGGGAATCCCCGGAGAATACAGAAAGACGTGTCTTTCATACTTTTTCTGTGCAAAACAATGACAAGACACAATCTTTCTGTATTTGAAAATGAGGAAAAAATCGTTCTGTTCGATTTTCAAATGATAGCAAATGGTTCACAAATGTTTTTAATAGATTTTTTATTTTTTCGAATGTTTGAGTTTGCTGTTTACCATATTGATGTGTCATATATATTTATGTATTTAAAAAAACGTTTTATGTTTCTGATCCTATATTTGTGGTGATGTACTCATGTGTCTTTTGCTGGCATGCGACATGAGGGAGATTGTTCGATAATTCTCACATTAACGGGTTGATCCTTTTTTTATGAAGCGGTATTAAAATTGACTCTGTCCAATCATCGGACCATTGCCTGTTTTCCACACTTTCAGACATATATTTTGGATCATCCGAACTCCTTCATACCCTAGATGTTTAATGAGTTCAGCGGAGATGCCATACTGATTTATTTTTCATTTTGGAAATGGCATGTTTTACTTCAGCAATATCTGGTTCCCTCTCATCGTTAAATTAATGTATGTAAATAATAAAAAAATATATAAAAAGCTTTGAAATCAAAGAAACGCTATTTAACAAAGAATTTTTCTCATAAACATGATATTTTTTTTTTAATTTTTTTTTTTTATTTAAATTTTATTGATAAACCCTTACGGGTTACATACATTTACTAAAATGTTTTCACTTTTAAAATTCACATTCTACTGTTAATAATAATATTTTTAACATCTTTTGTAAAGGTTGCCTGAGTCTTTTGTTTAGTTTTGTCTGGTAGTTTATTGTATAATTTCAGTCCATGGTTTATAAGTCTCGATTGTCCTTTTCTCGTTTTAAAAGATTGTATATGATATTTTTGTGATATTCTCGTATTGTGATCATGTTTACTACAATTTTTTTCAAGTTTTAATTCTTCGTCTACAATTACATCAGTGGCTAATTTATGAATAAATTTTAAAGATTCTATTTTAAAGAGTTCAGTTACGTTTAATTGTTTAGTTTGTTCAAAAAGTTCTTTAGTTGCTGTTAGATAGGGAAGGTCATATACTAACTTTAATATTTTATTTTGCTGTCTTTGTAGTCTGTTTATGTCATTTTGATATCCTGTTCCCCATAGTAGTTGCATATAACATATTTTAGTTTTAACGTATGCTTCATACATTATTTTTTTTTCCTTTATTGGAACAAAGTTTTTGATTTTAAAAAATAGACTCGATAAAGTTGCCACTTTGCTAATTAATATATAAAGTTACGCCTAGGCAAAGTGGTAGAATACGGATGGAAATACCGTCCTTATTAAAGAACTATAATAAATATGGTATTTCTATCCTTATTCTAGGTGTAATTTTTTTCTAGATTTATAAGTAAGGCCCAAGGTGTTATCGAATGCAAAACCTCGACTTTCGAATATACCAAGTTATCTTTTTTTTTATTATTATTAAATTTTTCTCATTATTTTTTTTACCTAAGTATGTTAAATATTAAAATCCCAAAGTTATTATACAGAACAACGTATGAAACAACTGTGTAATATGTATAGATATATTGTTATTTTACTATTTCATAATATTGTAATAGAACACTATTATTACAATATTTGAGTTTGTCCAAATGTTCGTAGACAAAAGACTGGATTTCACCCCCTCGGGAGTCATTAAGATAAACAAATTACAACAGGGATGGAGAATACCTTAAATAAGGGAATATGGATGTCAAGGCTTTTACAGGGCTTATGACCTGTCATTGGCTGGTTTAAGTGGCCACTTTACACACTGTGTAACATTCACCGTTTTGCCTATAATTGAACATCCATATTTCTTCAATTGTTTCATTTGTTGATTTTAGTGAAGTTAAACCTTTATTGTTGTGAAGAGATTCATCTGACTGAATTATTTCACATACTTGGCAACGCCTGAAAACAGTTTCGAGGGGGTGAAATCCAGTATTTTGTCTCCGAACATTTGGATAAACTCAAATATTGTAATGAAACCAACTGGTCCAAGAAGAAGTGTAAAAATTGTTTTTAGGCGTTGCCTAGTATGTGAAATAATTCAGTCAGATGAATCTCTTCAGAACACTGTTATGTTAAATGTATTTATGTTTATGTTTATAAACTGTGTACACACTAATACAAAAAAAAAAAAAACAAATAAATATGTAAAAGTTGAAGAACCTCCGTAATCTAGTGTGTCTAGTCGGAAAGTTTTCCGCAATATTTCTTCCTAAGATAATCTTAGTTAATTGAATACCGAACAACCACCTGCTCCCAAACTTTGTGGGCCCTGGCCACAGTTTTTATAGTTTATTGCTTTGTTTTAAGGATATCTTATTTTACGGGTCCTATGCCGCGCATCTTAATCACTTTGAGAAACTTTACTGGCAGAATTATACAAAAATACTTACTTAAACTTTAATTCAATTATATTATAACGTACTTTTTCTGTGTTCGGCCGGGTAAAGAATGTAATTCTGACGAAATCCTGAAAGAATGTTTTCGAATCTACTTTTCTACTTAGGCTACATACCAGTGGCTAGCGGTGATTTTTTTTAACTCTTAAAAGACTTTGGTAAATAATTGCTTTGCGCGCGGTGATGTAACTGGTTAAGCCAATAATTTGTTCCAATGTATTTTAGCCAGAAGAATCATACGTAAGTAGACACTGGCTAAATTTGGTTTGTGAGGTTGCCACGCCTGACGGTGCATTTGTTGGTTGGTAACATTGCTCGTCCTCCGCGCCACCTCTTCGCTTTTTTCAACGAGTTATGTGCACACGCTTTTTTAATTGTTGAAAGTATTTCGCCTTTTTCGCCGTAAAAGTCAATATAACGCCGCGAACATTTTTATCATCTATCGCCATCAATCATCATCCGCCGAGCCGCCTCAATACTCCAGACAATTGTGTGTATGCAGTTTTCCCGATCACCAGTTTTCCCGTTAGCGCGTGAGCTGATCGCCGACAAAGAAGAAGACTCAACACCAGGTTAGTCAGTGTTTTTACATATTGATTTTCTCTGGTTCGAGTACATTTAATAGATTCTTGGCTGCATAATCCACTACCTCACATTGGCCGTTTTGGAGAAAATAATTTAACTGTCCGCCATAGAAAAAACATATTTAAATCGCAAAAGGAGAAGTCTGTTTACACGGCTTCTCCGGGTACAATTGTCTCATATCCAGCACCTTCATGTATTGGAACAGCTGTTCTGACGGGTATGTTGGAGGGCGCCAATACAATAGGTAATTGTACATTATTTGAGACATAAGTCCCAACTCCATGGGACTAAAAGTCCTTAATTAAGTAATTGTCCGCTATATAAAAAATATATTTAAATTCGCAAAGGAGAAGTCTATTTACACGGCTTCTCCAGTAACATTGCGTTACCACTAGTAACAGACGGAATATTCTAAATTTCAGACATTTGAAAAAAAAGCATGTAGGCATACCATTTTAAAATAATAATAATAATAATCAATTCACGGACAGTGTATACTTGTAATGCCGTATTAAACAGACTTCATGAGCTCGGCAATAGTTATTCCCACGTATCTGATATATTTAGTGTAGGGTATTGTTCCTATAGAACAAACTTTTTTAACTTTTTCAAAGATGGTGAATCGTAATTATATTTATTTATTCATGCATTTCATAAAATATACAGTTTTTTGTTAACTTTGCCCAGCTGTATGAAACAGTATTTAAAATTTTCTTGTTGTACTACTGTAGAATGTTTTATTATTTAAACTTTCTACTGAATATGATGTATAATTTTTTTAATATAAATCTTGTATAATTTTAAGGTTTACTTTTTTTATATTTCTTGGGTATAAGGAAATTTATGTTTTTAAATATATATATATATATTAAGCCAAATATGTTAGTATTATAAATGTTTGTAAAAGTCAGATTTGCCGTTTATGTTAATAAAACAAAAATAAAATAAAAATAATTATAATAATGGTTTATTAACAAAAACTAAAATTTCTTTATCTAGTCTGCCTAACTAGGTACAATCTGTTTTAAGGCAGACCTTTTTATGCAAACATAAATTTTTAAATGCCTCTTTAAATCTTAAATGCTCTTTTTAAATGCTTACCTTTGCTGTAGGAACACATCGACAGTACCGTTTAGTGAGATTTCGTTCACTGTTCTAAGGATCCTTGGCAGAGGGGAAAAGAATCCGATGTTTGTTTTATAATTTCCCATAGCAAAGACAGGATTGGTACGCAAGTCACGGCGAGGTACATTAATGTTTATCTGAACAAGGATATCATGGGCATCTATACAGTTAGATATTAATTTGTGCAAGAATGTCAAACCAGCCAAAATCCTTCTGAATTCTAAGATAAAGATGTGAAAGTACTCTAGACGATCGTAATAGTTGATTATGTAAGTAATTGATCCGATTCTAAATATTAACGATTTTTTAAATATACGTTACACCGATTCAATCCGCGTTATATAAATATTATAATTAGGAGACCATATTATAGAATTAAATTCAAGCAAACTACGAACAAATTATTTATACAATGTAATTGCAATTTTCGGGCTTTTGAATGGCTTAGATATTCGCAAATTAAATCCACAGATTTTGGACGTTTTCTTTGAAATGTGGTCAATGTGATGGTTGAATTTAAGTTTGCTATCAAAAAGTATCCCAAGATCTCGAATTGTCTCGACGCTCATTAAAATTGTGTTGTCAATTGAATAACTGAAAACGATTTTATTGATTTTTCTTGGGAATTTAATTTTTCATATATGTATTTAAATTAAAAAATAAGTCGTTTTCATGACACCAAGATAACAAAGAATGTAGGTAATTTTGTAGTTTATGACAGTCATCAATTGATTTTATAATTTTGAATATTTTAAGATCATCTGCAAATAAAAGATATTTATTTATTTAGTTGTTTCAAATAGAGTATGAGAGGAGTAGGTGGATGGCAGTTTTAGCATTATTTTTAATATTGTTTTTTGGAGAATGGCCAATGGATTTAATATGACCTCCGAACATATTTATTACAATATTTATGTATATCGTGCAATCGTTTTATTCTGTCCAGTTATACGTAGTATGTAATATGTATTTGAATGTACCAAATGGTAATTATTATTTCTTATTTAATATATTTTATATATGTGCCATACTTGTAAAAGCCCTTCGAGCGTTTATGTGAAATAAATAAATAAATATCCCACTTGTGGGGTAATGCCGCATTTCGACTGTGCTTTCATTTCTTTAATTATACAAGTTTTTTTTATTTTATTTTTACTTTTTAATTCAATTTTCAATTAAATTTCAATTTATTTATTTATTCATATATATGTACATTACAAAATGAAATATCTTAATTTATACATATAGAAATAATTAAAATAATTAGGTAAAATAAGGTATAAATAAAAAAAAACACATTAGTATACATAATATCCAAAGAATAACATGTTAAAAAAGTAAGAGAATCTAACAAAACGAATCTAATCGTAACAACGAAAAACTCCCTCAGAGACTCCCTTAGTTTTTCCAATGTAGATTGAATCGCAATCATAACAATCTGATTGGTATATTCCAGATTTATTATATCTATGGACTTTGTCTTTGTGATTTTTTAACAATGTTCCAATATTATTAGTTGTGTTTGGTGTGACCGGTTTCAAAGCTTGTTTGCTTTGAAACCGGTGGGTGAAAAATAAAAATTAGTGGTTAAAAACAAAGCTGTTTTATTTATTTTAATTTAAAATAAAGTGTTCAGTAGACTCAAATCAGTGTTTGATTTTTAATATTATAAGTTTAAATATGGAGTTCTACAAAAAAAACACCAAATCAATCAATAAATTTTCTGGTACTCGACTTTTGAAAATATTCCTTTTTCCACATGCGAAAAATCTCAATTCTTTTTGTGTTACTATATTACCCCAGTTTACCATATAGTATTCCTATATTGTTAAAAACGTGTCTTTTTTACCGTCAATGATTTTATGTATTGATATTAAAAAATGCTCTATTGTGATTTAAACATAATACAAAGTACTGTTTTCATTTATAAAAAGCTTTATCCCACTACAAAACATTCTTCGCTGACCATTCCATTGTAAAAATTAAAAAATACATCTCAGAACAGAACAAAAGCCTCGTGGAAAAAACCTTTGTAGTTTAAGGGAGGGATGTTTGGTACAATAAAAATATGGAGAAACGAACAGAAAAATAATAAATATACCTCAAATTTATTTCGTTGATAAGTTATTATAAAAAAAAACATACATTACTTTAAATATATCCAACTGTTTGTTTGTTTTTCTGAGGAACTGCAATAGGGTATTATGACGTTTTTTTTTTTTTTGCAAAAAAACAGAAAAAAATTAAAATGGCAACTGTACAGTTTTTTTTTTTTTTAAGTCTACGCGTTAATTTTTCAGAGCGGTTTAAAAATGTATACTTTAAATTGGCGCCAAACCGACCATTCGGATGCCGAATGGGCTTGTGACGTCACGCGTTACGAATCCAACTGACCGTTCAAACAAATTCATACGAATTTGTATGGCCTACGTGTTGTTTATGTTGTAATCGGTTGTTTTACACTGTTTTAACTAATTAACGCGCATAAAATGTCTTTAGTTATAAGATACAAGTACTGTTTAGTTCCGATGTGCACAAACGCTACGGTGAAGACTCAAAAAAAAGCTTTTTTGGCCATTCCTAGTACCTAATGAAAAAATGCGGAAAAAATGATTGATCGCATTTTAACGTTATGAAACGAGATGCTAAAAAAAACAAACCACTATACAGTGGTGCCTCACACAACGAACTTAATTCGTTCCAGGAGCAAGTTCGTTATGCGAAAAGTTCGTTATGTGAAACGCGTTTTCCCATAACAATACATGTTAAAAAAAATAATTCGTTCTGTAGCATAAAATATGGTAAGATGACATAAAAAAAAGATAAATTTTTTGTTATTATTTTTATTTAGATACATCTAAAAACATAATGAAAAAAACACACATTTTTTAATTTTAAGAAATAATCGAATCTTGCACATCTTCATCCATTTTCCGCTTTTTGGCCGATGGTGCAGTGAAAAACCTGTCCAAAGTCGTTTGTTTCTCTCTTTTCTTCAACATCTGCCGGAAATAACGGACAAGAGTATCGGAGTACAGGTCGTTGATCCTGTTTGCTTCAGCGGAATCCGGATAGTGGGCATTGGTAAACTCCTGAACTGCTTTCCATTTGACCAGGATGTTCTTGATGTCGGCAGTTGGAATTGGTTGATTGTTTGATTGTTGCTCCTCGTTATCAGATGACGCTTCCCTTTGAGCATTGTCCTGTTGTTGGGCCAGAAGTGTTTGGAGCTCTTCAGTTGTCAGCTCTTCTTTGTGTTCCTCAATAAGCTCCTCTACATCCTCTTCAACGATTGCTGCGACACGTGCGTAAGTTAAGCGTACTGCTCAGTGACTAACGACTGCCTGCGCGGAAGGATGCAATAAATCGGCAGTGATCGTGTGAAGTGGGCGACTTCGTTGTGTGAAGCGAAGTTCGTTGTGTGAAGCGAAGTTCGTTGTATGAATCGTGAAATGAACGAAAAGGAAGTTCGTTGTGTGCAGCGTTCGCTGTGCGAGGCGTTCGTTATGCGAGGCACCACTGTACTTTTTCCGTAGGTCTTGTTCAGTACAAAATACTAAATTTAATGATGTAGACTATAGACAATAAAAATTTACCATCAGTATGTAGTGAAATGTGGTAAAACTATGTACCATAGATGCACAAATGTTGAAATCCTTACATTACGTCAGGCTGAGAAAAGCATTATCGACAAAATCAAGAAAGGAGCTCAGCGCTGGTTTGGACATGTAGAACGAATGGACAGCGAAATAACGGCTAAGAATATTTAGAATGCGAATGTTGATGAATGCAGAAATAGAGGAAGACCGAGAAAGACATGGCATGATCGAATCCAACAAATACTTGATGATGGACATGTCAAAAGTCGGAATGATCGGCGCGCTGGCACGAAAAGATGTAGATATTTTGACTTTTTTTCTCTTCTCTTACGAAATTCACACTAGATTAATTTATATACTAGAGTCAATTGGAATAAGGGGAAATCTACTGTCATTTTTAGAAATTATTTACTGGTTAATGTATAATACTTTTAGCTCAGAGAGTAAATGTCTATCAGAAGTGCCCTAGGGTTAACTGTTGAGACCTAAGTTATTTAAAAAAATATATTTTGGATAACTTATATAGCGCCATTTTCGTAATATAATACCTAAAGGGCGCTTTACAAAGTGATAAAAAAGTGATATAAAGATATAAAATTAATATTTATAATTGAATCAGCATTTCCTTCGTAACACTTCATTAAAAATGTAATATTAACTTTTTAATTTAAGAAAAATAGTGTACTTTGTCACCACATGCTAAGGATTTATTGAAATGATTTAGAGAACAAGTGTGTTTTAAGTTTCTACCGAAACATCACTTCACTCTCTCAGTTTCGGACCTCTGCTGGGAGAGCATTCCATGCCGTAGGGCCTGCGACTGTAAATGCGCGTTCGCCGAATTTAGTGCGCTGTTTGCGTAGAGGTACAATAACTTTTCCCTTCGAAGTAGATGTAGCTGATCTAAGCGTAAGACGTCTGTCAGCTAGTTCATCTGAAATGCAGAGTTCCCTTAGCTTAGCTTAGCTTATATTCTGGAGCAGAGTTATGCAGTGACTTATACATAAGCCAACAGAGTTTGTATTTCACCCACTGTGGAAAACGTAGCCAGTGTAATTCCCGAAGTAGTGGTAGTTGTATATAATATATTTAAAAAAAATTTGTAAGTTATACATTTTATATTTTAAGCACTAACTTTGTGTTTATTCATTATAATAAAATTTAAAAAAACAACTTTGATTTTTATAAATGACATTTTTGTAAATAATTATCTAATTCCCTACCATAAAACATTAAATCTGCATTCTATACAACTAAGAATAAAGGAACATTGTTGAAAAATCACAAATATAATAAATAATTAAATATGGCAGTACAACATTAAATTATATTGTACCTTACATTTTTCATCTAATTCCTACTGACCTTAGATTTGATAATATATGCAATAAGAAAAAAAAATAAGAAATTTGATTTTTAATCAAGAGTTTTTATATAATGTGCTATAAAAGAATGCGTCAAATTTGATTTATACGTATAATTTTTTTTCTATCTATATTTGTTTTTCTTATCAATTTTTTCTTTCTTTGATTGAGCTGATACAGTCTAACTACTGCTTCTTATTGTGACTGTAATTGTTTATGTAAAGATATTTATTTTTAAGTAGGATCCATTTTTAAACAGGTACACTTCACCAAAAAGCCACAAAAAGTGACTTGGTGAGGTTTTGGTAAAAAAAGTCATGTGTATCTTTATAAATAAATAAATTTAAAAAATATAAAAAACTCACCAAAGAAAACTTGTGACGTCACACGCAGAGTAGTTTCAAAATTAAAAAAACTTTAAAAAATCATAGCGCTGATAATTGCTAGGTAAATTTTTTTTTAAAAATAAAACAACATAGAAATCTTAGAAATTAAAAAAGCGATAAGAAAGAAGAAAACAATAATTAATAACCAAATAAACAATATTTCTTTTAGTCCTCTCCTGGCTTACTTCGAAAATAAGGATATAAAATTACCACCCGTGTAAGAAAAAACCACTTGTTTTATTGTGTCCACGTGTAGTATTTAGTAAACATGATAGAAATAAAATAAAAAGGAATCAATTCATTAGTTACGTAAACCTTGACGAAGAAGCTTGTTTGCTTTGAAACCGGTCGGTGAAAAATACAAATTAGTGGTTAAAAACAAAGTTGTTTTATTTATTTTATTATAATGAATAACCACAAAGTTATTGCTTCAAATATAAACTTTTTTATTTGGCTTAGTTTAATAGTCTACTGACAAATAAAAAAATATCAAAAAACCCCTGAACTTTCCAATTCCGTATTGTTACTTTTAAAAGATGTAGAGCTGAGTATTAAAACAACATAAAAAAATTGCGGCTTTGAAATCTTACGGACGTTCATTTCAAGGATGAATTTCATATTTCCAGTTTTCATTGCGAGTTTTTCTGGTCCTTTTTGTCCTGCGAACAACCCTTTGCGACAATACAAACCTTCCCTTTCTTTACAAATGTCATTCTCTTAGCAGACACAATCACTCAGAATGCAACCCCAAATATGAAAATGGAAATGTCGTACAAAGACCACGTCTACATTAAGTGTTCATTTTTTGTTTTGTTCTAGTAGTTTCGAATGATGCTCATTCTGAACGAACTGCGAGACTTATGTATTTATTAAAAGGTAAGACCATACAGGTGAACTAGTTTAACGTTTTATAAAATATATGTACATATTTATTTTAAGAATCAATAATTTAAAAATAAACATCAGTCAACCGTACAAAGTTTTATTACCGATCTTAAATACCACTATAGGAATTGAAGTACTCTGTAATGCTGGAGATGGTTCACAAGAAATTTCTGAGGTATTTTTACTTAAGGGAGTGCGGATATTATCCGTGGTTGTACCCGTCTGACTTCATACTGGGAATGCTTGGCTACAATAGTTTGGAGAAAAGAACAAATGCAAATGAATCGGGTTGTGGTCCTGTGGCTAGTGTCTCGGACTCACGGACCAAAGGTCCGTGGCTCGAATCCTACTCTACCCCAACTTGATTTCCATTTTCTAATAGTGAGTTATTTACAACTCGTTGAAAATGGCCCTCAAAATTAAATATTTGGGTAAATCATAAAAACGCAAATATTTCTTTAAAAAAAAATACTTGCTTACATATGTATTTTTTTAGATTAATCCGTGGTATTTATTTATTTTCAATTCACAAACAGTAAAAGATATCACAATACAAATACAATTTACGAACAATATTTTTAGTTTATCCAATTTTTTGTAGACAAGGACTGGATTCAATTACCTGGGGAGCTGTTTATATTAACATATTACAACAGAGATGAAGAACATTTAAAAGAAGGTAATATAGAAGTCTAGGCATCTACAGGACTTCTGACCTGTCAATGGCTGGTTTAAGTGGTCCCCAGGGAGTTGAATCCAGTCTTTGTCTACAAAAATTTGGACAAACTCAAAATATTGTTGATAAATCCACCTGGTCCATGAAGAAGTATAGAAATTGAAAAAATATCATTTTCAGGCGTTGTCTAGTATGTAGGTGAAATAATTCAATTAGGTGAATCTCATCCGCATAAATAAAGGTTTCAGCTCTTTAACTGCACAAACATCAACAGATGTAAGAATTCAAGGAATATAGATTAATTTTAATAAAATTTAATTTAAGATAGATACAATTAATACAATCGAATATAATTTTACTAGATTATTAATAAAGTCTCGTAGTAGTAATATTTTTTTTTAAATGTATATCAATAATTATAGTAATTATTTATTTATTTAATTATTCATATTTTCGCTTACAAACTATAATTAATAATAAAAATAATGTGACCTCACTGGGGTTTCCCGTGCCGAGGACACTTAACAATATGCTTTTTTAAAAATTACATTTGAGAATAAACAAAGAAGACTAACTTAAAAAAACGAAGATAATTAACAAATATTCAGACAGTTTTAAAAACAATGTATTTATGTACATCTATATTATTTATATTACAAAACACACAATGAAAATAACAAAAACCTAACATAAGGTATACACTTGTGGAGCAGTTGATTTAATATTGGTATGGGCGAATGAGGCAATCCATTTTACTTCTACCTAGCTCCACTATCCATTTTTTTACAGCCTTTTTAAACATTTTCTCGTTACTAATTGTTTTTATAGATAGTGGAAGTAGATTATAGGTTTTAATTGAATAATACTCAAAATCCCTTTGTCCGAAAGTGGTTTTAGTTTGTATTTATTTAGATTCTCTATGTGTTAAGGATCTAGTGATTATATTATTTGTATGTGATGTATTGTGGGGGTTATGTCTTTCATTTGAGTATGAGTAGTTTTTGAATCAATAAGTGAGTATTGTTTTAGCGTATAAATGTTTTTGTGTCATAATAGTCACAATAAAATAAAATAAAATAAATAAAAAAAACATGCGTACTCTTATTTAGTGTATCCGTTTTATTACTGTACATGTTAGAGGGTGAGTATATATATTTAGGATGTGTGAGGGTGTGTGTATCTGTGTATGGGTGTGTATTGTGTGTATGCGAGAGTGTGTAGTGAATATAAGTGGGTTTATTGATCAATGATTATAAAAAAATATCTGTTTTTTTTTTAAACCTTAATGAGACTACCTATCACCCACCTTATCGATCGATGTAAAATTCAAATATAAAAATATGTAAAAAAAAAATAAAAAAAATAAAAAGGAATGATTACGATCATTATAGGTGCTTTGTAATGTTATGCTGGATAAGAGGACATGCTTGTATCGTAGGAAATGAGAGAGCGGATGAACGAGCAAGAGCCGCAACTTGTAAAAGGACGGCACCTTTCTTCTCAGAATTTCCCCTTAGCTTTGCTAAACGTTGTATAAAGCAAAATACGCAGCAGCGTTGGGAGGATCATTACCGCGCTTCTTCTACAGGTAAAATCACTTAACCCAACGCTGGCTGATGCAACAAACTTCCGTCGTCATCACCAAAGTACTTTCGAAACGACCCAAATTTTTACCGGATACGGAGCTATGAGAAGTTACCTATATAGGTTTAAATTAAGGAATGATGACTATTGTCCGTGCGATGATATTTCTTCACAGAGTATCGAACATCTGATATTTCAGTGCCCATTTTACAGTTTACAACGCCGTAATCTTGAAGCTGAATGCAGGAAAAGTAGTTATCACGCGCCATTGTTCTTGGACTTTGCAACAATGGTGATTGGATTCATAAAGGTAATAAACCAAAATCAATGATTAAACATCCCATTTCCAAGACAACAAAAATGATTTTTCCGAGTACCTTAGCCTTGTACATGACACGTAAGGCTACTAAATACAGGGGTCCAAATATATATAATAAAAAAAGGGGTAATGGAGAGTATTTTATAACACAATTATTTTAAGGTATTACCCATTATTTATTTATTTTAACACTATATACATATACAGTTTATATACATATAAGGGCGGGGATATTGCCTTGAAGCAATTTCTTCCTACCTACCCAAACCGTTCAGTTTGAGAAAATTACAAGTACATGGACATATTGAATCTTACAATTTTAGACGAAAATTAAAAACAAAGATTAAGAAAATAAAAATACATAAAAAAATAACACTATATTATTAAGAGAAGAGAGGGGATGGAAAGGAAAGATAAAGAATAAAGGAACAACTTATATATTTGGATAGTGACATTACAATCATGACTTAAATGTAAATAAAGATGGAGCGTCTCTAACATTAGTGGGTAGATTATTCCACAATCGAGTAGCTACTACTGTGAAAGAGGAGGCAAGAAAATTAGAGCTATGAGAGGGTATTAAAAGGATTCTCTCGTTACTAGAACGAAGAGATAGCCCGTGTTGTGATAAAGGTTCAGGTTGAGCTCTTTTAGATAAACAGGCGAAGTGAGATTATTTAAAATATTGTGAAGATGTGATAGAATGTGAATGTTTCTTCCATGCCTGATACTGAGCCAGTGTAGTTGCGTGCGATACTCGGTTATGTGGTCAAATTTGCGAAGATCAAAGATATAACGTATACAAATATTCTGCAATCGTTTTATCTTATCAAGTAATTCAGAGTTAGCGTCTGGATAACAAACGTCCGCATAGTCAAGGAGTGGAAGAAGTAAGCTCTGGACTAATGTTTGATTAACATTAATTGGCAAGAAATTATGTTGTCTTTTAAGTGAGTGCAAATTGCTATAAAGTTTACGACTAACTTCGTTACCTGATCGTGCCACCCTAAATGCTTATGAATGATAATACCTAAGTTTTTGACTGAAGTCATGAATGGAATTTCTGTACCATCTATTTTGAAAAGAGGAAGTGTGGAAAAAATAACACTTTTTAGTACAGTTTACACTACGCCATTATGTTTTCAAGTTACAGGATATCATTTCCTGAGGTCGAAGTATTTTTCTCTTTCTAGATGCGCCCTTAGTTGATCGTAAGTCTAACTTGTCATAATTTGCGAATAAAATTTTCTTTACGGCCTTTATATAAAATATAAAGTATGTTCGCTCTAGGGGAGGTTGGGTAATACGCCGCGGGGGGAATCGAACTCTTTTTATGTGACTAATTGCCCCGCGCGTCGTACGTCATATTACCGCACTTTGGTGGGTATTGGGAAGCCCCAGCCTCCCTCCGAAGGGGAACAGATGACCATAAATAAAGAACACACTTACCCCTTCCGACTCTATGAGGGTAGAAGCAAGACGAAGGCAGTGACGTAGTAGCAACAAAAAAGTTCCAAAATCTAAATATTACAATGGTATTAAATCTGATCGCGCCACTTGCCCGTTAGCAGATGAACGCTCGAATTGCTGGTTCGCGGGATGCGTTTTTATTTATTTATTTATATTTGGATAATTTATATAGCGCCGTTTTTGTGAAAATCACCTCAAGGGCGCTGTACAATAAACAAATATCCCACTACGTCTTGCAGCTACAGAGCGCATGGACGGTTGGGATTCTTGTTCCTCGTCTCCAATTATGATATACAGGAGCAAGATTACAGCACGTCTTGCAGCTTGTCATTTGAAACAATTTAATAAGTCATTTTTGTATGATAGTTTTGCCAACATTGGCCTTCATGGAGCCACATTGCAATGTTCGCACATATGCCTACATCGTCTCACTCCTTTTTTTGTGCTTTGTATCCCGGAGCCGTGTAAACGCGTGATTATAATAACCACGCATTGTGTCCCGGTCCCGTGTTTTCACGTAGTTTACCAGCAGTGAAAAGGTACTAATAAAAGTCACTAGATGTCAATTAAATGCACTTTTTTGAACAGCTGGTAAATCACGTGAAAACACGGGACCGGGACACAACGCGTGGTTATATAATCACGTGTTTACACGGCTCCGGGATACAAAGTGTTAACTTCCCAATGTAATCATGGCCCATAAACTGATGAGAGTTTAAAAATTTCACGGAATATGTATTATGCATCAAATATTTCTTCTGAATAAACTATATACAACAAAATAATTTTTAAAAGACTTAATCAAAATGTGCGTAAGCATTCCTTTTATAAAAAATATTTTGCTCGGTCCTAATGATAGGACGCTACTGGCTACAGATCAGGAGCCTTTAGGTGCCCGCAGACCAATATCACTTAATATAAGGACTATATTCAAACGAGTTATGCCGCGGGACCCTCTTGCGCAATAGCGACCACTTTTACTAATGCGAGAGATAGCATTACCCCACTTTATTATTTATTTATTTTATTTGTGTGCACGGCACAAAAATTAAACATAAATTCGTATCGTGTCAACATTTACAATTTAACTCTCAATGTGGCTGTGATGTCAGACTAGTCCACATAGAATTTCCCATATTAATAAGATGGTGAATAGAGCCACAAAAATCTTAGGCTTTGTTATTTATTTAATTAATCTATTTATTTATTTTGTTCATTAACGCCCAAAAGGCATTTACAAAAAATAAAATACATGCTAACATACTAAATTATACAGAAAAAATACGTGAAATTGGTTAGAAAGGATACAATAAAAAATTCGCAAAGTAAAAAAAACAATAAAAACAAAGGTATGCAAGAAAAAACAGTGAGCATATAAACAAAAAATGCAAAGATATAAGCTTATGAAATAAATTCTGTAAAGCAAACAAAGTAAATAAAGTGTTACGGTAAGCAAGAAAGACAAATTTAAGTTAAATTAATAAACAAGCAAGCATATATTATCGCGAAAAAATAAGAAATAAAAATATGTATATATGAAATGCGTATTTGCCAATACTACAATGCAATTTGATATAATAGTATAAAATAAAAAACAAGTATAAGGTAATAAAAATAAACAAGTATTTTTTAAATGTATGGAATTTAATTGTCAATAATAGTTCGACGAGCAGCTACAAATAAACTTGATGTTGTGGACTTATAAGACAATAAAGAATTGGAATTATCAGAACAACTCGAGAGTTTAAGTCTGTTGATGCCTTAAAAATATTATACATGACCCTAGTAAGAAGCCAGTTAGAATATGGGTCCTCAGTTTGGTCTCCTCATTATGTTACCCATATAAACAGTGTGGAGAAGGTCCAACACAAGTTTTTAAGATTTATAAATTTCAAATTAAACATCTCAATTGGAGAGCTTAATAATAAAAGTTTAATGAAGCAATTAAAATTAATATGTTTTAGTGATAGAAGGGAAATTTTAGATTTAGTGCTGCTTTTAAAGTTGTTAAATAATGTTCTTGACAGTCCCGAACTTTTAAATTGTGTGAATTTTTATGTGAGACAGCGTGGGACGAGACGAAATACTTCTTTTGCTGTTGATTTGCATAGTTCAAACTATGCCAAATACTCACCTATTCCACGGCTCCACATGTTGGCAAACAAACATGGAAACTTAGATTTATTTTATTTATCTTTAAACCAATTAAAATCATTACTTTTTATAACTTCTTTTCTAAATTATAAAAATGTACTAAGCGTTATACTTGTTTTACTGTTTATGCCATGAAACATCGCCTCTGTTACTTCAATTCTTTTTTATTTAAACCTTTTATTTATTGTTAATTTGCTGCATACCTTTGTTATAATTTCTTATTTCATTTTTCTTTATTATTTCATTATTTTCTGCTAATTTTATTTCATGTATCTTTATTTTTTATACTGGGTTCAGGTGTTTTGTTTGATTATAATTGTTTTTCAATATTGTTTTATATTTTGTTAAAGGCGTAAGCCGTAGAAATAAATAAATAGGACACACGATATCTTTCTTAATTTTTTAAATGATGAATTCGTATTTTTTGTAATTTTCAAGTGGACATTTTCACACCCGATTTGGAAAGTAAAATTTGTATAACTATGCCAAATGTTAATACAAAAAATATTTATTCTTGCTACGTGAAGGATGAATGTCCGCTAATTCAGCAACGCATCTATACAGATACCTTATACAAGAGAGAGCACGACGATAGAAGTCATAACAAGAAAGACAGAGACGCTGTTCTGCAGCGGGAGTTGTCTAAAACAGATTCAGTCTTCAGTCGGTTGATGCCAGTGATGGGGAACGCACGCGCGTAACATGAGCAGCGTATTTTTGGTTTATAATTTATTTTGCTACGACAGGGCTAAATTTTATGCTTATTCGCATTAATTGTGAAAAGGGAATTATTAAATAGTATGTCTCCATGTTTTTTAGAATATTCCGTCTTTTACTAGTGGTAACACGATGTTACATCACCGCGCGCAAAGGGATTATTTACCACAGTCAGTCAGTTAATAACTATGAAGAAGCGGCAGTACGTCACAAAATCGATATCTCGCAATCTAGAAGACCCATTACTGATACCGTCTTCCTTACAAAATAGTCAATAACAACTTAGTTTTTTTAATTATTTAACTGACGTTAATTGTACGTTGGTGAGTTTAATGCCAAATGGCAATTTTCTTCAACCAACTAACAAAAAAAGTTTTATTTTTAAAATCAAATTACAAAACATATTCAATAGAAAAAAAAGGTAAAGAAATATAAAAATAGAAATAACTGTATTTGTTTATAAATTACCCTAAATCAATGCTATTACTCATTGGGAAAAGGGAAAAAAGAGGAAACAGGAAAGGAAAAGAGATTAAGGACGAGAAATGAGATGTTTTTTTAGACGTGATTTAAACAGAGATACTGTAGTAACATCTTTGATGGTGGATGGGAGATGATTCCACCGTCGAACCGCATGGACACTATCTGAGTTAGAGAAGAAAGAGGAATTGATAATGGGTATTAAGAGAGTGCCTTGAGAATGGGAAATTCCGGCCCAACCTGGAATTAAATTTTAAAAATGTTTTCGTGTACACGTGAATATTTAAAAATTTTGGAGTAGGATGAAATATCTCAAAAACGCACGCAAAAATAAATAAAAAATGTTAAAAATAGTTTTCATTTCAAAATCGTAAATAATGACGTCACTCCTTATATCTACGTGTAGTATTTCCGGTTTCCGCTTTAAAGCCCCCGCACCTTGTAAAGAACGTTTTAACCATAGAAAAAAAAAGAGTATAATTTTCATTATACTCTTTTTTCAACCAGAGATTATGTCAACTTTCTAGGTTTTTCAAAATCGAAACGTTCGTAAAAACAACCATAACATAGAAATGAGCAAATTACGATCAACTAAATGAAGTAATCAAAGCAATATTCCATAGATTCTTGTCAGTTTTGTTATTGGCTGGAGAAATACAACTTACCGCGGTCAGTGATAGTAAGAACGCCAACCGTTTCATGACGTCACTACTGAAAAGTGACACACTGATTACAGTCATTTGGCGCGGTATTTGATAAATGTAACTTTAAAAAATCATATCTTTGTATATAGCGCACAAAATTTTTTTTTGTGTTTTTGCTTAATTAAATAGTACGCTAATAGAAAATAAATAAATTAGAAAGCAGTGGGATTCCTCATAAGAACGAAAGCCTTTAACTGCTTGAGAAAATTAAAATTTGTATTCCTCAACGCACAACTCGGCTGCAACAATTGTTTCATGTTGGTATTTCAAGCGCAAATAACAACAAGAATGCAGCTTTTACGAGAATCCTACATTATGAAAACAGTTTTTTTTTTCTAAAATTGATATGTATTTCCTGACTTTAACTGTTAAGAAAGCGCTAGAACGTTGATTGAAAATTATAATTACAATTTAATCTAACTGTCCCTATTTAAAAAGGTTTTACGTACTTGATTTTTTGTATGCTTTTTTTTTTTAAAAAAAAAGAAATATTTGCGTTTATATAATTTACACAAACATTTAATTTTGAGGGCCATTTTCAACGAGTTGTAAATAACTCACTATTAGAAAATGGGAATCAAGTTGAGGTAGATTGGGATTCGAGCCACGGACCTTCGATCCGTGAGTCCGAGACACTAGCCACGGGACCACAACCCAATTCTGCTTTCATATTATTATTTTTTTTCTCTTGTTTGAAAGAAGAAATGAGGGCTGATCTGGGGTAACTCCGTATGGATCCGCTGGCGAAAAGATTTTTTAGGACCGAGTATACAATTTTTCTTTTTGTAAGTTCTATTTCATGTTTATTGTTATATTTAAAAATAATAATACTAATAAAGGTGGTTAAATAATGAAGAAGTGTAAGGCTGAGACATGCATTATCGACAGAATCAATAAAGGGGTGCTGCGTTGGTTTGGACATGTAGAGCGAATGGACAGCGAAAGAATGGCTAAAAGGATCTACGAAGCGAATGTTGATGGATGCAGAAAAAGAGGAAGACCGAGAAAGACATGGCACGATCAAGTCCATCAAATACTTGAAGATGGACATGTCAAAAGTAAGAATAATTGGCGTGCGTACATAAGATGTATGAATGTAGACGAAGTGAGGTCTGTATGCCAAGATAGAGTGTTATGGCGTTCTATCTTCCCTGCCTACTTCTACGGGAAAACGGCGTGATGGTTTGTGTTTAAAAAAAATTCAAGTGAAATGGTATGGAGTGGCTTTTCACGGGTAGATTATTTTTTTTTGCATTGTATTTAGTTGTACATAGACAACTATAATTGGCCAATAATTTTGGTTTTAATTTTTAATATTGTTTTTTTTTTTATGGTTGTTGTTTTCTTTAAGTAAATAAACAAATAGAAAAACATAAATACACCTCTTGAATCTGCTCAAAACTCAATCATTAAAATAATTTTTAAAAAGCCCTTCAGGTACCCACGCATCAAGTTTTTTGCGGAATTCGAGATCTTAGATATAAGGCAATTATATATCTATATATTGTTTGTAAAAGCAAATTATTCCATCAAATCCCGAAAAACACCCGCACACTACTAGAAGTAAATCTAGAAAATGGGTCATGGGGTCTACCACAATTGATAAGTAAAAATATATTAAAATATAACTCTAGTTTTTCAATTTCGTTTGGCGTTTGAATTTCTTAATAACATGAATTTCTATGATATTTGTGAGAAAACACATCCGCATAGAGAAATTTTACCTTTCCTACAAATACTTAAACGAAGATGCTTCTATCCCTGTGCCACGGGGGTCGGTGGAAATTTCGTTAATAATTTATTTACTGCTCGGCATACTTTACGATACATGGGACTCGGGGTTGAAAATATTGCAGGTAAATCGAAAATATGACCAAAATATTATTACTGGATCCAGTTAGGGGTAGTTTAATACTGCAGCCCTTATGGAGGATGCTACAGTTATAGAGATGGCGTTATAACCGTTAGGGGTTCAAATTAATACTAAAGATGTATGTAAGTTTTGTATCAATGTATTGACAATTTTGTCGTCAAGAAAATAAAATGTAAGTAAAGGGTTGACCAATAGGGATGACAGGTTTTTTATAGATCATGGAGGCTATTTTTAAATATTTTATTTATTTATTTTATTTTACAGCTTTTACATTTTAAAAAAAGTAAAAATATTTCAACAATACTAGAGCCAATTAAAAAATCCACTGTAAATCTAATAATACATAATATAAAAGAAAAGAGTTTACGTAATTGTATGTGTGTGACGTTTGTATTCAAGGGCGTGTATGTGTGAATGAATGAGGAGAGTGTGAATTTGCGTATGTGAATGAATGAGGGAGAGGGTGCGTGTGTGTGGGTGCGTAAGTAAAAAAAACTTGTATTAATATTAAAAAGGATACAGGAAAGAACTTTGTAAAATGTTCGATTATTTAAAAAATAATAATTAAAATATTTGAGTTTGTCCAAATGATTGTAGACAAAAAACTGGTTTTCACCCCCTCAGGAGTCATAAAGACTAACAAATTACAACAGGGATGGAGAATACCTAAAAGAAGGGAATATGTAAGTCTAGGCATTTACAGGGCTGATGACCTGTCATTGGCTGGTTTAAGTGGCCACTTTACACACTGTGTAACATTCATCGTTTTTTTCTTCTTTTTTCTTTTTTTTTGCACCACAGCAGGCCAGGAGGCCCAATTACAGTGGTCAATTACATCACAAAACACCCAGGCTTGAGAAAAATCACATTGAATTTTTGTGTTTTTACCGGGAATCGAACCCGGAACCTTACATGTGTGAGTCAAGCGTCTTGACCACCACGCCACGGAGGCCACCATTTTGCCTATGTTTAGACATCCATATTTTTTCAATTCTTCCATATTCCGTAATATATAATATAAATATAGGCTGGAGGCTTGGCTTATCCAGAGACCAATTTACGTACAATGAGTTAGAATTTCGCTGAAATATATCTTCTATTTAAGACCGTCGAAATAAATCCGACCTTCTAGTCCTATTTAAAATTCTCAACTTACTCTTTGATGCGCCTGAACTACTGAGCTCAATAAAATTAAATATCTCAACTAGAAACCTCAGACAAAACCTACTCTTTCATACCGATAACCATAGAACTAACTATGGTTTTCATTCCCCTATGCCTAGAATTCTCAGGTCTGCCAACAAACATACCAGTCTTGATTTCTTTGATAATAAGTTGTCTTCTTTTAAACAATCACTGAATCGAATTCAATCATAAACACCTCTCTCCCGCTTCCACTCCCACCAAGTCTACTATAAATAATTGTGTGTTTCTACTTTAATTTATAATAATTTTTATGTATAAATATGTCCCTAAAAATGCCCATTGGGCATATATACAAATAAATAAATAAATAACCTTGAGTTTGTCGTCTATGTCGAGGGAGCTCGTACTGACGGGGACTATCGGGGTATTATTTATTAAAGCTTTTTGTGCAATGATATGTTGTTTGAGTAATGCATCATTTACATATGTAAATCTCGTTACAGTGAACGGATTATTAGTACTGCACTTGACAATTGTATTATACCATGTATACAATTTTTAAAGTAATACTGCTTTCCTTTGACCATGTTTAAATTTGTATCGTTTTAAAATACGCCTATTATTACATTGGCAATTTACTTAGCTTACAGCCATGCAGATTGCATTTTTTAGGCGCTGCCTTGTTTTGTTTTAGATTTTTCAAACGAACAACAATCAAACCATAACGCCGTCATCACGGGGTAGGCAAAAAAAACGTCACATCAGTCGACTATCCTGACTCTTTACATGTTCATCTTTAAGTATTTGTTGGATTTGATCGTGCCATGTCTTGCTTGATCTTCCAAGTTTTCTGCATTTACGAACATACGCATTGTTTTGCCGTTCTTTCACCGTCCATTTGCTCTACATTTCCGAACCGATACAGCACCCCTTTCTTGATTTTGTCAATAGTGCTGGTCTCAGCCTTACATAGCGGAATGTTTGATAACGTTTTATCCTTAATCTTAGCCAATTCGACCACATTACCGAATATCGCACGCAACTACCAATCCTGTATTTGCTGTGGGAAATTATAAAACTAACATCGGATTCTTTTCCCCTTTGACGAGGATCCTCAGAACAGTGAACGAAATCTCATTGAACGGTACTGTCGATGTGTTCCTACAGCAAGGGCAGGCATTTAAGAAGCAAGCGGTGTTGTCTCTCTTGACTCACGATGACACACTTGCCATGTCCGCCTAAATAATGCCATATTTATACCTTTTGTCAATTTAAATAGATTTTAAGACTGTTTGGATTAAGTATAGATTAAGTATTACTCATTAATGGCAATCTGTTAGGGCTTACTTAAGCCTGTTAATTGGCTTTAAAAAAATAAAAATAACTACACTAGCTTAGTATCAGGCATGAAAGAAACATTCACATTCTATCACTTCTTCACAATATTTTTAATTATCCCACTTCGCCTGTTTATCTGAGAGAACTCTTCCAACCTCTATCACAGCATAGGCTAACTCTTCGTTCTAGTAACAAGATAACCCTTTCATTATCCATTCACCGCTCTAATTTGTTTGCCTCCTCTTTCACAGTAGTAGCTGCTCGATTATGGAATAATCTACCCACTTGTGTCAGAGACACCCCTTATTTATTTACATTCAAATCACGTAGAAAATGTCACTTCCGGAATATTTCAGTTTTTCCTTCTTCTCTCCTTTTTCCTCCCCTCTTTACCCCGCCTTGTTTCATAGTATAGTGTAGATATTTAATCAAATTTTATTCCTTAAAAATATTTTTTTATCAACATTTTGTTCTGTAATGAAATTAATAATAAACCAACAATATGTTCAAACAATTATACGCTAAAACTATACTCACTTACATATTCAAAAACTAATCTTACTCAAATGAAAGACGTAACGCCTACAATACATCACATACAGATCATATAATCACTAGATCCTCAACACAAAGACAACTTAAACAAATACAAACTTATACCACTTTTGGACAAAGGGATTTTGATTATTACTCAATTATTATCTATAACCTACTTTCACTATCTAGTAAAACAATTAGTAACGAGAAAACGTTCAAAAAGGCTATAAAAAATGGATAGTGGAGCTAGGTAGAAATAAAATGAATTGTCTCATTCGCCCTAACCAATATTGAATCAACTGCTCCACAAGTGTATAGCTTATGCTAGGTTTTTGTTCTTTCATTGTTCGTTTTGTAATATAAATAATGTAGATGTACATAAATTAATTTTAAACATATTTAATATGTAATGTTTAAAAGTGTCTGAATATACTGTTGTGTCTGAAGGACTGGATTCAACTCCCTGGGGAGCTGTTTATGTTAACAAATTACAACAGAGATGAAGGACATTTAAGAAAAGGTAATATAGAAGTCTAGGCATCTACAGGGCTTATGACCTGTCAATGGCTGGTTTAAGTGGCCACTTTACACACTGTGTAACATTCACCATGTCTGATTGATATATTTTTTTATAGCTTACCTGTAAATAAAATCACCGTTCGCCACTGACTAGTGACGTCGTTCAAAGTAGTTTTTATCAAAATATTTTTTTATTATTTTTTCGTACATTTTCAAGAAACTTTGCGGTACAATTTAACGATCTAACTTTTACCGCGCATAAGAAAACATGATTTGTATCCAATTTAACGTAGGACTAACGTTCTTCATTTACCTTATGTAGACAAAAAGAGCTTAGAAATAAATAAATAAATAAATAAATTTTAAACAAAAATAAAATAGCAACAAAAAAGGTTTTAAAAATCAATAAAATTAAAATAATCTTACAATTATCTTTCTAACAACATTATTTCTCTGTCGTAAAACGTCAATGTTAAATAAAAATAACAATGTTTGATTATGTCCAAATGCTTGCAGACTGGCTGGATTTCCTCCCTAGGGAGTTGTTCATATTTAAATTTATTTCAACAGAGAGGAAAAAAATTTTGAGAAGGGAATATGGAAGTCTAGGCATTTACAGGGCTTATGACCTGTCATTGGCTGGTTTAAGTGGAAGAAGAAGTATTAAAATTGAAAAATTGTTTTCAGGCGTTGCCTAGTAGGTGATTTGGTTCAGCCGGATGAATCTCACCCACGTGATAAAGGTTTCAGCACTTTTACTTCACAAAAGTCAACAGACGGAAGAGTTGAGGAAATGTGGATGTTCAAACATAGGCAGAATGGGGAATGTTACACAGTGTGTAAAGTGGCCACTTAAACCAGCCAATGACAGGTCATAAGCCCTGTAAATGCCTAGACTTCCATATTCCCTTCTCAAAAATTTCTCCCTCTCTGTTGAAATAAATTTAAATAAAAATATTTAGCCTCGGTTCTTCTCGGAGCCCGTAAGATACATCGATACTATAATTTGAAAACCATAAATATTTGGAGGCCCACCAAGGGGTGGCGTACCCCCTGGTTCTCCTGAGGCTCTAATAACTCTCAATACGAATGTATCCTTGGCTGGTAGAAGGCGGTGGGTTGTGAACCTTAAGGGGTAAAAATTATCAGGACAACGCGGATTCTTTACGCCAGCAAAAAATAGATAAATATATCGCTTATAACTTTTAAAAAATCTGATTTTGAGATAGTCTGCCGTCAGCGCGTTTGCCTACCATGCAGATGTGTCAGGTTATATTCCCGACGTGGTTAATGAATAGAAATCAGATGGCTGCTAAACTGCCGATTAGTACAGAAAAATAGATCATCAATTAGTAAGTACTCACAATATAAAATTGCTATTAAAAAATGGATAGTGGAGGTGGGTTGCGCACGGATCGATGAGTGGATCAAGCCAATTAGGTAAAATGTGTGTACTGTTTATGAAATTTGGTCATACTTACTAGTTCTTGCCATACTTACTAGTTCTTGCCATACTTACTAGTTCTTGCCATACTTACTAGTTCTTGCCATACTTACTAGTTCTTGCCATACTTACTAGTTCTTGCCATACTTACTAGTTCTTGCCATACTTACTAGTTCTTTGGTCAATGTATTATTGTCGTGTTTTTTTTTATTTTTTATTTTTAACTTTTTAAAATCATTCTTATGATAAATAGGTGCGAAGGTTTTCACGGTCACTGTTATCAATATTATGTATCTTTTTTGGGTGATACCGTGTATGTTGGATTTGATCCGACGTTTCGGCTACCATTGCAGGAGCCATCTTCAGGGAAAACTGTGTGTTTTATAGAGAAATGTATGTGTTTAAGTACTAGTAATTTGTACCGTGTCACAGTCAGCAGTAGGCACATTTCTAGTTTTGTAGGAAAGAATAATTATGTTTATGTACTAGTAATTTGTACTGTGTCGCAGCCGGCAGTAGGCACATATCTATTCGTTTTTGTCATATGTAGTGCTGGGAACCATGTTGAATTTAATTTAAGCCCGTCGTCTTTGTTTATATTATTTGGATGTCTGTGTATTTCAATTGCCTCTTTTATTCTTATGTCGTCGATGCGTTTTGTAGCTGCAAGACTTTTTGTGATTTTATTTTTATTTTATTTTATTTATTTGGATAACCAACAGCTATAATTATCTCATATTTATATAACAAAACAAATAACAAATAAGCCAATTACAGGTTTTCACAAGTAGCATCACAGTAAGTTAAAAAAGATTCTCGAACATAAAATGAATAGTAATTAAATGTAAATTTAAAAGAAAAGAAAAAATACTACGAGTTATTTCGAAAGCAAACGCCGTACGTCATTAAGATTATTTGCAAATAAATCTATGTTAAATGATTTATTAATTACATTAAAATTATTAAAAGTTCGCCATAAATATGAATTTTGCCTATAATTAGATGAAACAAGAGGTGTGTGAGGAAGAGGGTTATTTCTTAAAACTTTGGAAGGAACATTGATAGAAAGTTTGCAAAGTAGTTCAGGACAGTCAATTGAACCAGAGGCAATTTTAAGTAAATAAATTATATCCGCTATTTTACGACGTTTTTTTGTTAGCTCATATCATGTAAATGTCATCAACTATCAAAAATCTAAATTTAGTAAATGGGGCCTAGAATTTCAATCGTCCATGCGCTCAGTAGCTGCAAGACTTGTTGTTCTCTAACTTCTAATTTTATAAATTTGCTTTTTATTTCGTTTTTTAAAATGTCCCTTAAACTCTAAACTTCATTGTCAAATAAAAATTTTAAGAAAATAAAATTGTCAATAGGGGCCAGATTTCTTATTGTCCATGCGCTCTGAAGCTGCAAGACGTGCTGTTATCTAGCTCCTATAAATCATAATTGTTGTATATCATAATTAGAGACGAGGAACTAGAATCCCAACCGTCCATGCGCTCTGTAGCTGCAAGACGTGCTGGGATATTTATTTATTGTACAGCGCCCTTAAGGTGATTTGCACAAAAATAGTGCTTTATAAATTATCCAAACATTATTATTATTATTGGTCTATTTAAAATGGTTATGTTTTTTATGATTGTTTTAGTTTATATTGCTTTTTATGTTAATGATAATTAGGTTAATTGGATTAATTTTGTTTTTTTTCTTTTTAATTATTATGTTAACTTTGTTAAATAACTAATTTAAGGCATGTTTCACTTTTTGTAAAAAGTTTCCCTCGGCACGGGACACCCCAGTGCATTACATTATTCTGTATAAAAAAAGAATACAAACAATGTAAAAGTCCAAATAAAAAAAATAAAAAATATTATCCGCAGAAGCCCCACATTCAGCAAGCAAATTGCCGTATTAATGGGTGAGTTCTGACTTGCATTAGTGTGCGTGCTTCTGGGTGTGTAAAACAGCGCATAAGAGCTCGCTCTGGAATAATTATTGGGAACATACAAACTGATCTCTTTCAGTTTATTTGGATTATATATTCTTCCAGAAATCAGCTGATAGAAGTGTTTCCTAAGAAAAATTTGGCGACGGAATTTGAGGGTGTTGTAATCCAGCGTCCCGGCTAAAAATAATGATGGATAAAGGATTAATAATTATTATTTTCTTTAAGTTATAAGTATCGTAAAAATCGCTTTTGAACCTTTTCAAGGGTGTGGTTTGATTATTATTTAATTTAATTATACACATTGTGGAGGGCTGTAAAGTACCATCAGATGCCGAAAGGGGTGTGACGATAAAAATGGTGTCAACTTACTTTATACAAACGCGCAACAATACTTCGACATCATATGGTAGAAATGCAGTCATCAATAGACTTCACTCTCTAGGCAATAAGTACCAGGACATTGGTGACTCATTTCACATTATTGGTAATAATTCTAGGTAACTATTTGTTACTTTTGTTAAAAATTTGTTTTAAACTTCTTTATCAGTGTTTTTTTTTCTTTTTTCGTTTCTTTTCTTAATTAATTTATAAGTAAAAAATGTTTCTCTTTATCATTTTTTTTTACATCATTATATATTTTTATACATAAACATATACTATTTACCTAAATATTAGTTTTCAATAATAATACATATATATATACATATATATATATAATGTTATTCAAAATTGACTTCTTAGTTATTTTTTTAACTGGTTCAAAGTATTTTAATACCAAATTATCTTTTTTTATCGATAATTCTATAACTGGCAATATTTTATTCATTCATATAGTTCATATTTCTTAGACTTTCTAAATTAATAATATTGTTTTAAATGCTCTGTATTACTTATAATTATGCTTTCATGTATGTATATTTAATTGTATTTGTAACTAATATGTAAAAGGCACTAAGTGCCGTTTATTTCAATAAAATAAAATAAAATAACTTTGTCAAAAAAAAAAAAACGCGAAAAACATTAAATAAATCCAAGTACTGTCTAGTTTTTCCAGTACGCTGTTTTATGGACCGCGTACTTTTCTTCTGTCTCCCTGGCAATATATTTTATTCCTCTATCTTATCTCTTCTCACATGTTGCTTATTCGCTCTGCGCCCTGGATCCGCCCACAACATCCCTCAAGGTGGGAGTATTTTCCTTGAAAACAAATAAATTATGATATCAGTATATCGTGTTTATGTCGGAAGAAAATATTTTTATTAATGTGTCCCTTGGGAAGACTTGGATTTAAAAATTGTTTTTAAAAATTATAAAAAAATGAAACAGCTGTTCAACAATGTTTTGAGTATGTCCAAATGTTGGCAGACTGGCTGGATATCTTCCCTTGGGAGTTATTTAAATCTAAATTTGTTGCAACAGAGAAGGACAACAGATCAACAAGAGTCGAGAAAATGTAGGCAGAATGGTGAATTAACATATTACAACAGAAATGAAGAACATTTTAAAGAAGGCTATTTTTGAATTTTTTGATTTTTTTTTTTAAATTTATTTATTTATTTAATTATTTAAATGCCTTTTAGGATTTTACATGTTTTTACCTACATTTATACAAATAAAGACAGACTGTATTTTACAAAAAAGTACAAAAAAATGTATAAATTATTTTTAGAATAAAAAGAAAAATATCATCTTAACTAACATATAAGTATAAAAGTGAAAAGAACAGAAGTGCAGTTTTAAATATCAAGACAGAAATGCATTTTAAACAAAGAAAGGAGCAAAAAATAAAAATGAATTAAGAATAGCATAGAATAACATATAGAATTCTAGGCATCCACAGGGCTTGTGACCGGTTTAAGTGGCCACTTTACACACTGTGTAACATTCACCATTCTGCCCATATTCGAACATCTATATTTAATTATTTATTTATTTATTAACGGACATTGTCCATGTATACAATTTATAAGGTTTAAATATTACAATAAAAGAATAGTTTAAAACATTTTTAAAAAAAGAAAGAAGCATTCACAAACATAAGGGACATCGAGACAAGATCGGGACTATTTATTTAGTGCTCGTTTAAATCGTTGTAAACTCAAACCAAAAAAGTTCAGATCTTGTCTTGAGTTAACAATACGACAAAGACGGGTCATTGGAGAATTTAGGCCATAGTTTGTTCTATGCTGATCGATGGACAGTACTTCATTGTTTCTCAATCTACGAGTCGGAATATTGAATTTTACTTGTCCCAGTAATGATGGAACATCGATTATACCATTTAGTATGCCGAACATATATATGGAGTCAATATTAGTTCTACGTTTTTGTAGACTAGAAATATTTAACATTGACTCTATTTCAGCATAAGAATAATTACCTCTCTCTAGTCCAAGCATCCACGCTATTTTTCGAAGCAAGCGATGTTGGACTGATTCAATGTGATTTATGCGATTGACATATTGACTATATTCCTTCAATTTGTTCATCTGTTGATGTTTGTGAAATTAAAGAGCTGAAACCTTTTTCAAAATATTATTGATAAATCCACCTGGTCCATGAAGGAGTAAAGAAATTGAAAAAATAAAATTTTCAGGCGTTACCTAGTATGTAGGTGAATTAATTCATTTAGACGAATCTTCCCCGCATAAATAAAGGTTTTAGTAATTGTGAGGAGAAAAATAGCCGGTAAACGCTCGCAACAGACTAAAGTCAATTCTATTATGTACATGCCAATTGGCCACAGGTTGAGGGAACATATTTCAAACGCTCATCTTAACTCTAGTTATATACCTTAATGTTTTTAACATGAATATAATACATAAATAAAAAACAGAATAATTCAGGTTGAACTCGCTAAAAAGGAGTCAGGTTCTTGTTGTAGCATCTGTGTCAATATTGTTGTCATTATTAATTTCTGTACCTTAATATTTAAAGGAGTTTACACTGTCAATGTGGTCATAATATTCATAATTACAATACTCGTTATTCAAGGAATCTTCACGTGTCTAAGTTTCGCTCAACAAAGTTTGGCAATAGGTCCTTGGAAAATATTGGCCATTCCGACTATAATAAACTGCCTGATGAGCTAAGACACGAAAAACTCAATAAAAAATCCAGAAGTATCGCAATTAAAATAAATAAATTTCAGGCAGATGAATCTTACCCACGTGATAAAGATTTCAGCTCTTTTACTTCACAAAAGTCAACAGATGGAAGAGTTGAGGAAATGTGGATGTTCAAACATGGGCAGAATGGTAAATTGGCCATTGGTCGACGGCACATACACATGCAAAACGATTTCACGTAAAATATAGATCAACGACTACAACAAGCAGCGTTTTCTATTGGATACAATACGTTATCAACAATGTTTTGAGATAGTAATTTTTTTTAGATTGGAACTCGATTCGACCCCCTAGGGAGCTGTTCATCATCATTATTCCATTTCTGCACCCAATGGTATTGGGACACTGATCGCAGCGTATCTTGATCATAATTGAAGGAATATAGATGTTTAAATATGGGCAGAATGGTGAATGTTACACAGTCTGTAAAGTGGCTACTTAAACCAGCCAATGACAGGTCATAAGCCCTGTAAATGCCTAGATTTCCATATTCCCTTCTCAAAAATGTTTTTCCTCTCTGTTGAAATAAATTTAAAGTTTGGGATACGTTGTTATTACATTTTTTGTAATATACGAGTATTTGTGTGAATAAATAAAATAATCTATTTTATTTTATTTATTTTGTTTTTGTACAGTATTATTTCAAAACCGCGCAAAATGTGTTCCAGTTTATAAGTAAGTATCTATTACAAGCCAAAACAGCACTACATTCATTTTCAAATATCAAAAAGTCATATATATTTATTGGGAAGATGACCACAGTACAACATGCAATAAATAATTCAGCCCTTGAAATAACTTCCTCAACACGCATACACCCTTGTTCGCACTTTGCCGCGACAAATGGTTCCCTTCCGCAGAATTTATCTGTATTTGCCGATGCCGGTGTCTGCCCCACGGCGGGTTGGGGATGAAACCCCTATTCTTTCATTATTAAGGAATAGTGGTGAGTGATGTGGGGGGCGTGATAAAGAAAAACACCGCAACTAAAATTTTAACAAATAAAAATCACAGCATTTTTAGAATGTCCAAATTTAAATCATCAAATTTTTTTTGAGTCTTGGTGAAGGGGAAATTAACAATACAAAAATTCTTAAAAATAAGGCGATGAAGATTATACTTAAAAGAAATATGTAGTCTAACGAAGAAATAATGCGAAAAGAAATTGGCTCGCTCACAGGAAAACAGCAAATAAAATATAATGTAGCAATTTTTATACATAAAACCAGCGGACTCAACAAACGTTGTCCTACCATTACATTAGGTTGCCTGCTATTAGCTGGTACATCAAACGCATAATCTCGAAAAATTAGAATTTTCGATAAACTATATACTAAGTGAAATTCGACATTGAGATCGCAGAGCTATCTACCGGGTTTGAATGTGTCGTGAAAACGTGCAAAAACTGTCCGAATTAAAGAAAAAATATATTTTATTTTAAAATAGGTACCTAAGCACTTGTTTATGGTTGAATTCTAAAACATTAAATAAATATTTTTGAAATATGGATTTTTTTGCAAATGTCAAACACCGCTCTTCTCACCAACAAGGGTGCACTTATGTTGGAATGCGATTTTTTAAATGTTTTGAATGTCAGATTATATTATTTTAATACTACTAAAAATCCAATAAAATAAATAAATGAGTAGAAATTATAAAGAATTTTAGAAAATAATCTGATGGTAATCCACAAAAAACTAATGCTGTTTGCAATTTTTTTTTATACACAAAAAAACAACATCCTTCCGTTTTTAAGGATGTGGATTCTCCCTCGAATGCAACCCTGGTAGATCGATGAATAAAATATTTATGCTCCTTGCTTCTTTTTTACATATTAGATTGAAGATTTTACAATCTACGAACACGCGCAGCGCAAAGATTTACATTTCTCTGAAAACCGCACGTTAATCGGTTAAGCCATTTAGAAGGAATTCAGTGACATCACACGTACAGAGGAATTAAATATATAAAGATAATTATGGGGATGAATAAAATATGATAAATAATAAAAGTTAACCAACAATGTTATAATAATATGAAACAAGGGATAAAAAAAAGATAAGATTACCAATGAGGAGAAAAACAGAATCTCAAAACTCATTGTACAAGGGATTGAAGCTGTACAATGAGTTACCTCAAGAGATAAAAGAAATAGAAGGAATTGAATTATTTAAAATTGATTTAAAAATATATATTCTTGAGAAATTTTTAAAACAACAGTAAAGTAAACACAAGTTTATATTAGTTAAGATATTATGAACTATCTTTATAAAGCATAAATAAATAAAATGTTTCTAGACAAGGACTGTATTTCAGTCTGTAGAGTTTATTTTTTTATTTCATTTTATTTTATTCGATAAACATTTGGTAATTCACAGTAAATATTTAAGCATAGATTTTTTACATTTAATTTTTTATAAATTCACTAAAAAATGTTAAAAGGTAACGAAAAATATTCTAAAGTCATAAATATAATGAGGGAATTTAGTGCTACGGGAAATTGGATATAAAAAATATTAGAAAATGTGTGACAAATATATACATTCCGAATCAACCAATGATAGAGTGTTTTAATGGATTCCCGGTTTTAGAGAAGTCAACTCACCAATCAGTAGAACTCACCGAATAGAACTTGTGACGCTGATAATACCATACGTAAAAATATGTTTTTTGGTTAGTTTTATAATCTATTAACAAACAAAAAAGTTTTAAAAATCCACTGAACTTCATGGCAACGGAATTCCATCAATAATAATTTTCAATAAATAATATTAACGAATAATCACCAATGAGTAACATAAATCGAACAATTGTCAATAAATAACATAGACTGAATAATTTTTAATAAATAACATAGATCGAATAATTGTCAATAAATAACATAAATCGATTAATTCTCAATAAATAACATAAATCGAATAATTTTCTATAAAGAACATAATTCGAATAATTGTCAATAAATAACATAAATCAAATATTTGTAAACACGATAACTTATAGAGCAGAATATTTTATTTCGACTGACGTATAACCTCAACTATTTTGTTTTAATTTGTGTAAGTGCTTATTTTAAAAATTTGAAAAAAACGGACACTACTCTTGTTAACACCTTATATAATAGGAAATAAATAAATAAATGTAAATTAATATTTTGTTTCTATTGAATATGTTCTGTAACTTGAATTATAAAAATAAAACGTTTATTTTATTGTTTGGTTGGAAGAAATTGCCATTTGGCAATAAGCACGCCAATGTACAAATAACATTATGTACAAAAAGTTAAATAAAGAAAAAATAAAATATAAAAATTCGCGTACGAAGTTTTTCCGTTTCCGACCCAAATATTTTCTTGTTATATTTTGATGGAAACAGAAAAACATTGATAGCCTTTCTGTTTTCTCACAGAATGCACACTTACCTGGCTGAAATGAGAAATCTTTGTTTTTCAGAAATCTTTCCTTTCCTGAAAAAATATGAAAAGCTTTCCGTTTCCTGAAAAAAACAAAAGGGCCCAAAAAACTCTGCTTTTCAAGATCAATAATAAACTTCAGAAGATATTATTTTTTTATTCATACAAATACATGTATATTACAAAACAAATTACGTATCTTCAACTCTATGAGGCCAAGAGCCCTGTGTTGAGTTGGGATACAACATAATCGAAAGTGGAACCATGGGTATTATCAAACAGTATTAAAAATTAATCACGTCAACATTCATTTCCATAAACATCTAGACAACACGCTTAGTAGTGAATATATCTATGCAATATTTTACTGCAGTCTCATGCAATGATCTTTGCCCTTAGACAAAATCCAAACTTGTACACCTCTCCTGAAAATGGCTTTATTTATTTATTTTAAAGAAACAAACAGTCGACAATGATATAATAACATTTTTTAAAAAATACAGTTTAGACAGACCAGCAAAGTTTCTAAATAAAAATCATACATATTATCAAATTGTGTTACAACAAAAGAATGTTACACAGTGTGTAAAGTGGCCACTTAAACCAGCCATTGACAGGTCATAAGCCCTGTAGATGCCTGGACTTCTATATTACCTTCTCTTAAATGTTCTTTATCTCTGTTGTAATATGTTAATATAAACAGCTCCCCGGGGAGTTGAATCCAGTCCGTGTCTAAAAAATTTGGACAAACTCAAAATATTGTTGACAAAAGAATGTGTTTATGTGTTTTTGTGTGAGAGTAAGTGCAGATGTGTGTTTATGTGTATTAGTGTGGGAGTAAGTGTTCAGGAGTGTGCATCATTAAATATTAAGTGGGATCGTATCGCAGCCAGAAATAATAAGTCTTAATTTATTTTTAAATAAATTAAGGGGTATGTAAAATATATCAATACAATAAGTTACTTATTTTCAGCTATAACCACAAAAATACGAATTTCGTGCTTTGCATTTTACATGTATTCGCTTCCCATCTCCCCGCTGGATACCACCCTAACGGGTGACGCGACGTTAGATCCGTGCTGTTCAACGCGTCACGGTGAGAGCATGGCGATGTCATACAGCATCCTCTCGCAACAGTATTTTATGAAATAATGTGTGAATTTCGTAGAAAACAAGTTATACTATCAACAATATTTTAAGTTTTTCCAATTTTTTGTAGATAAGAACTGGATTCAACTCCCTTGGGAGCTGTTTATATTAAGATATTACAACAGACGTGAAGAACATTTAAGAGAAGGTGATATAGAAGTCTAGGCATCTACAAGGCTTATGACCTGTCAATGGCTGGTTCAAGTGGCCACTTTACGCACTGTATAACATTTACCATTCTGCCCATATTTAAACGTCTATATTCCTTCAATTCTTTCATCTGTTGATGTTTGTGAAGTTAAATGAAGATGCGGGTGAAATTCATCTAATTGAACTATTTCACCTACATATTAGGCAACCCCTGAAAATCTTATTTTTTCAATTTCTATACTTCTTCATGGACCAGGTGGATTTATCAACTATATTTTGATGTCCAAATTTTCGTAGACAAGGACTGGATTTAACTCCCTGGGGAACTATTAAAATTAACATATTACAACAGAGATGAAAAGCATTTTAGAGAAGGTAATATAGGAGTCAAGGCATCTACAGAGCTTACGACCTGTCATTGGCTAGTTTAAGCGGCCGCTTCACACACCGCATAAACAAAGTTTTCTGCTCTTTAACTTCACAAACATCAACAGTTGAACGAATTTACGGAATATAGATGTTCAAATATGGACAGAATGGTGAATGTTATACAGTGTATAAAGCGGCCACTTTAACCAGCCAATGACAGGTCATAAGCCCTGTAGATGCCTAGACTTCTATATTACCTTCTCTAAAATGTTTTCCATCTCTGTTCCAGCCATAACCACAAAAATACGGATTTCGAGATTTGCATTTTACATGCATTTGCCTCCCATTTCCCGGTGACGCGAGTGCTGTTCAACGCGCCACGGTGAGAGTATGGCGATGTCACACAACATCCTCTCGCAACAGTATTTTAAGAAATGATGTGTGAATTTCGGAGAAAACTAGTAATATTTTATTAATTTTTGACAGTAAGTATATGAATAGTCACCTCTCTGTGAGCCAAACTTCTTTGCTACTTTTCTTAGCATAATCTCTGAATTCTCACGAAATATTGTTTACTCTAATCCTTCATACGACACGTATTACAACTCTGTGTCCGCATTTATTTTTCTTTACCTCGGACCGAACAATTTTCCTCCCTTGATATTCGACAAAACCTCTTTTATTTCCCAGAATGACATGCTGCGGATACTTCAAAATTATGTTTCTTTTTTCCTGTGTCCCATTCTCGGACATTCCCAGGTCCCACGGGAGGAATTAGGGGGTGGTCCTATCGAATTTGTATCAACTAAACCCTAACAAAAACAAGGGATTTTTTACTCCGAAACGAAATTTGATCCAGTAAAAGACATGCATTGTTAATTCAAACAAAAAATTCTTTTTTTCTTTAAATTTATTCTGAACATACTTATTTATTTAATCTTAAACTATTATCTTCATTAAAGAAAAAAAGAAAAAATCGCAGACGCTCATATCATAAAAAGAAAAAAATACATAAAGAGACTCTTGTCAAAGTAATAGGAGAATCCTGAACCGGAAAACAGATCAACATCCAGAGCGATAATGTTCAGCATAGCGGTAGCCCTTCCAACAGGCAGGATACTCCTGTATATCGGAATATAAAACAATCTATGCTGACGCTGTCTAAGGTAATTATCAGGAACATACAAACCAATGCTCATCATAATCTCAGAATTATCGATCGTACCGCGCAACAATCGATAAAAATGTGTAATCAAATACACATTCCTTCTAGTCTCTAAACTGTTGTAGCCGAGCATACCCTGGAGAAACTCGGCCAGGTAGAGCCAAGAATAATAACCGCACTCTCTCATGTAGATATATCTTAGAAACATCTTAGCGTACTTCAGTTCATTTGGCCACAAGTTTTCTATTATAATTTTCGGGTTTAAAAATGAGCCCATATAAAACGGCCCGCAGTTGGCATCACGTCATGTTGACGTCACAAGTTATGACTGTCGACTGCGCTTCTTATAAACATTGATTACAAGTTTGGCCCCAAAACGTCACACGTGCTGTTTGTCCTACAGGGCGCGAAACGCCTCGTTTTCGAGTAATTCAAAATATGCACATTTTAAACCTTTCTAGATAGTTTATACGACATCGCACGAAAAAATATTAATACTGTTATTATTGTATTTTTTTGTTTATTTCAAAACAAAAATATAAAATAAATCATGAAAAGACTCTATTATAAAAAATCATCTTTTGGTGACTTATATGAAAAACGCCAGAGTTAATTTTTTTTTAAATTATGATAATAATTATCTTAACTGATGTTATTAAATGTACAAAAATACTTACAGATTTTTAATTTGTTGCAACAGAGAAGGAGAACCTTTTTGAGAACGGAATATGGAAGTGTAGACATTTACAAAGCATATGACCTGTCATTGGCTGGTTTAAGTGGCTACTTTATACACTGTGTAACATTCACCATTCTGCTTATGTTTGAACATCCACATTTCAACTCTTCCATCTGATGACTTTTATTATAAAATCATTATATAATTACAATATTTGAGTATGTCCTAATGTTCGTAGACAAAAGACTGGATTTCACCCCCTTGGGAGTCGTCATTAATATTAACAAATAACAACAGGGATGGAGAATACCTTAAAGAAGGTAATATGGAAGTCTAGGCATTTACAGGACTTATGACCTGTCTTTGGCTGGTTTAAGTCGCTACTTTACACACTGAGTGGGAAACTCCTTGGTGATTTTCCAAATGTTTGAATTTATTGTTTACATCTCACATTTATCGCACCGAGAGTGTCCAATATTTTAGAAGAACGTATTAAGCTCTCAAGGACAAAAAATATTTTCAAGAAAGTAGTTAAGGACTGGATTTTCCTTAGTGGGGGGGATTTGAGTAGGTAACTCCTTGATGATTTTCCAAATGCTTGAGTTTACTGTGTACCATATTGATGTGCCATATATGTTTTTAAAAATATTTTTTATGTTTCTAATCCTATATTTGTGGTGTATATTACTAACCCTATATTACTCATGTGTCTGTGTCATATAATTGCTCGTCCCATCTCAACACAGGACTTTTAGCCCCATGGAGTTGGGACTTATAGTCTCAAATAATGTACAATAAACTTATGTATGTAAATAAATAAATAAAATACAAATACATACACATAACAAAACAATATAATAATTGCGTATCCTAAACTCTATGAGGCCAAGGACCCAGTGTTGAGCTGTCCACCTTTACAGGAATCGAACCTAGGACCTCAGCATGGTAGTGAATGAGCCAATCATTACACTACGGGACGGACTTTTCAGTCAGACACATTTCAGTTTTTCCGGATTTTCACCCGAGAGCAGCCATCGAGTCAAAGACACTCGTCTAGGATTTTGATTCTGTGAGGGAAAATAAGGGCAAAGAATCAGACGCACTCATTGGAAGATTGTTATTTTGTTATTTTGAAAAATGTTTTTTTACATTTGCACGCGTGCACACAATTCTCGGCAACAAAATCACCCACATTGGCCATAAAGGAGGGAACGCATAATGCTTCCACGGCCGTGTTCCAGAAACATTTCCTTTGTATTCCAGAAGCTTCCAGTCCATTCCAGGTATTCTCGGTGGGACTGGGCCCCCGGTAATGTAGAGGTGTCCTGGCACTTACTGTCGGGAGACGTTTCATCGCGCGTACGTTACTCTACAGGCGAGTGTGCATCGGGACGATGCGACGCGCGACACGAAACGTCAAACTGACTTGTGCGGCGTATTTATTATTGATCTGTGTTGACTTTTATCGTTCGGGGGCTTAGGGTCATTAGGGCGAAACTACAAAAAATGCTGTTTTGTGTTAAGTACTAATCTGATATCCAAACAAAATATCCTGTTAGGGACAAAAAGATGAAACTCATCCGATAAGTAGTTACCTAGATAAATTTGTGTGAAACTACAAATGAAGCGTTTTGTTTAAAGTCAGAAGAATAAAACACCTTTTACATCATTTTGTTAATTTACTAATGTAAGCGCAAGTTAGGGTCATATAGACGAAAGCGTAGTTTCATATTTTTGTCTCTAAAACATTTTATGCTCTATTAACTGTATTTTTTATTTTCTTTATTTGTTACCCTTAAAAGACAGTATTATTTTTTGAAAACTGTTTTATCATTTATCTCAAAACTGTGTTTTTGTAGTTTCACCCTTATGACCCTTAACCCCCGCATTGTATCCGTTCTTTACATATTTGATCAAAATTTATTTATTTATGTAATTTAACAATACGCCCAAGCGGCATTTAGAAAAATTATACAGGTATACAAACATAGTAAGTAATATTAACATATTACAACGGAGATGAAGAACATTTAAGAGAAGGTAATATAGAAGTCAAGGCATCTACAGGGCTTATGACCTGTCAATGGCTGGTTTAAGTGGCCATTTTACACACTGTGTAACATTCACCATTCTGCCTATATTTAAACATCTATATTCCTTCAATTCTTTCATCTGTTGATGTTTGTGAAGTTAAATGAAGATGCGGGTGAGATTTATCTAATTGAATTATTTCACCTACATACTAGGCAACCCCTGAAAATCTTATTTTTTCAATTTCCATACTTCTTCATGGACCAGGTGGATTTATCAACTATATTTTGATGTCCAAATTTTCGTAGACAAGGACTGGATTTAACTCCCTGGGGAGCTATTAATATTAACATATTACAACAGAGATGAAAAGCATTTTAGAGAAGGTAATATAGAAGTCTAGGCATCTACAGGGCTTACGACCTGTACGTTTGTGAAGTTAAAGAGCTGAAACCTTTATTAATGCGGATGAGATTCATCTAATTGAATTATTTCACCTACATACTGGGCAACGCCTAAAAATATTATTTTTTCAATTTCTATACTTCTTCATGGACCAGGTAATTTATCAACAATATTTTGAGTTGGACTGACTTGGCTGGACTTCTATATTACCTTCTCTTAAATGTTCTTCATCTCTGTTGTAATATGTTGATATAAACAGCTCCCCAGGGAGTTGAATCCAGTCCTTGTCTACAAAAATTTGGACAAACTCTAAATATTGATAGTAAGTAATAATTTAAAAAATAAACAACACTTTTTTTTGTAAACATGTAGAAACAAAAAAAATCATACTGCAATGCAAAATAAAAAATGTAACTTTGCATAACAAAAAAGAAAAAAATACTAGTAGAAGAAAAATGTTAGAAATAAAAAGCAAATTGTAAATGACTTGTAAAGAATTTAAACAAAAAAAATATATGTACGTATAAAAAAAAGGTATTAACAAATTAACGTTAAAAACAAATGATGAAAATTAGTTTACAGTAAGTATATATAAGATATTAATATAATATATGGAACACAAAAATATTTGATAAATGAATTTCAGAAAGAGATAAGAAAATAATAATACACATCAGAAACTGAGAAAAAATTGCATGAAATAGAATGTTTTATTAATAAATACTCGGCAGCTAACGTTATTTTTTTAATCTCCTGGCAGTCACAATTATTATTACAATTATTATTACAATAATTATTACAATTCACCAATACCTAGACTACACCGGCTAGGTAACGAGTATGGTGAAGTTGATATATTTTGTCTGTCTTTATATAAATATAGGTTAAGTATTCAAAAGGTTATAATTTAATTTGTGTAAAATTTCTTAATATTTTTCTTTATTTACTATTTTTTTTTCTCATGTATCTCTATAATAATGTATAAACTAATATATATGTATATGTATGTGTGTATGTTTTCATATGTAAATTTTTAAATATTTTTCTATGTACCATATACCTATGTTGGTACATTTCCTGATTTTTACTTATTATTGTATCTTTTAGCTTTTTTATGTTATCTTTAATTTTAACTAAATTTACATACTCATGTTTCACTGCTGCACTTAAATGTAATTTCTAAAATATGTAAAAGCCCATTGGGCGTGTAAATTAATAAATAAATAAATAAATAAATTACAACTGTAATAATTAGTTTTAAATAGTGCATTAAATTTTTTTTTAAATGAATAATTGTTGTATTCAAAATGTCTATATCACAACTAAATTTGTTGGCTAAGTAATGTAAACGCGGAATCGCAGAGTGTCGTGCATAGTTAGTACCTACGTATGTAGTTGCAAACAACTCCGTACTTCTAGTGACTCGATTTTGAAGTTAATAAGATTCGGGAGTTCATAACAATTAATCTTCGAATTTAAAATTTAAAATAAAAAAAGGTCATTTATTTTTCTACGATCTTCTAATAACATTAATTTTAAAATGTCTCATAGATACGTGTAATGTTTGTTATCTAAGGGAATATTTCATTTAAAATTCACGAATCTCAAATACCTTTTTAAATTCTCTCTATGTTCCTTATGTATAATTTATACTGAGGAGACCAGACAGTAAAATTATATTCTAACCGACTACAAATTAGTCCTACATACAAAATATTTATTAGTTTAAGCAAATAAAAATCTTTGACAATGCGAAGCAGGAAACTTAATGTTTTCATGCTTTTGTTGGTCATGTTGTTAATATGGCTAACGAAATCTAGTTTTACATCAAACACTATACCCAGGTCTCTTGTTTCGCTCATTCTTTCGAGCAATATGTCATTTATAGTGTATTTATACATAATAGGATTTTTTTTCGACCGAAAGTAATTGATTCGCACTTACTTACATTCAAAAATAAATTATTTTGTACACACCAACTATTAAGTATTAAGTGTTTGACAATCAATAACATTTGATATTTCCTTATATATTTTTCAAACAATATCATTAACGAAAATTAAAAACAGTACGGGTCCCAAGTGACTTCCCTGTGGTAAGCCGCTAGAAGCGTAAAATGGCTGAGATTTTGTAGAATTAACCTTAGATGATTTTTTATTAAGTAAATATCCTTATAAATAGTAAATTATCCTTCATTAGTCGCATAAACAACATAACAAGTAAATCACTGAAAATGTAAGGCTTCATGTTACGTGTGGCTAAGGAATTCAAAAACATAGGCACTTTGAAGTTGATGTATACTTCATTAGTGAGAAGCCAGTTAGAGTATTTATTTATTTATTCATATTTTTCGCTTACAAACTATAAATTAATAATAAAAATAATGTGACCTCACTGGGGTTTCCCGTGCCGAGGACACTTAACAATTTAGTTTTTTTTAATTACATTTGAGAATAAACAAAGAAGACTCACTTAAAAAACAAACATAATTAACAAATATTCGGACAGTTTTAAAAACAAGGTATTTATATACATCTATATTATTTATATTACAAAACACGCAATGAAAACAACAAAAACCTAACATAAGCCATACAGTTGTGGAGCAGTTGATTCAGCATTGGTATGGGCGAATGAGACAATCCATTTTACTTCTACCTAGCTCCACTATCCATTTTTTTTATAGCCTTTTTAAACATTTTCTCATTACTAATTGCTTTAATAGATAGTGGAAGTAGGTTATAGATTTTAATTGAATAATACTCAAAATCCCTTTGTCTGAAAGTGGTATTAGTTTGTATTTGTTTAAGTTGTTTATGTGTTGAGGATCTAGTGATTATATTATTTGTATGTGATGTATTGTGGGGGTTATGTCTTTCATTTGAGTAAGAGTAGTGTTTGAATCTATAAGTGAGTATTGTTTTAGCGTATAATTGTTTTGGTGTCATAAGTTGTGATTTATGGAATATTTCTTCAGTAGATGTCTGTATCGGGACTCTGAGTATTATTTTAATGATGGAATAGTATTATAACTCTACAATATGGACTCCTTATTACAACTGTCACCAAAATTATATGGAAAGAGTCCAAAAAATATTCTTAAGGTAAATAAACTTTAAACTTAGAATCAGTCATGAATTATTAAATTACGATTTTTCTAAAAACTCACAATGGATGCAAACTCCAAATTACTGCGTACAAAAGTGTTGTATAAAGTACTGTGATAAAATTTGGTTACGCGCGTCAAAATTTGTCGTGCGCGATAACGGATGCAGTGAAAATACATCTTAATTCGCCTAGAGAAAAAATGCCAGCTTCAATTGCCATATCGCATGACTTCGATACTACAGAATATTTTTTTATTTCGTACATTTTCCTTATATTTTGGGAAAGGCTACTTCGTAGTACGGAAGCGTTTTCCCAAAAATAAACGAAACGAGAAAAATGTTAATTAATCATGGCGGAACTTTGACATTTAAGATGAATTGTTGAGAACGTGTTAAATATGATTAATGATTATATTCAAATGCAGAAAAATGATTTTTAAATATTTTCAGGTGAAGGGTGCTTTGTTAACCTTGCTTATTATTAAATTTATTTGGGATATCAACAGTAATACATCAAATGTACATTTATTTATTTATTTAACACTTTATATACATAGGACAGGATGCCTCGCTCTACCGAGAATTAAAACTACCACGGCCAAACATAAAATATTGTTCCTTAGTAGATTAAGAAATAAATTAAATAAAGATACTGCAGAACTAATTTACTCAACAATATTATTTTTAGCAAACGAAGGAAATTTAAATAAACTAGAAATTTTACAAAATAAAGCGATGAGAATAGTTCTTAAGAAAAATAAAATTAGCAATGTAAAAAAATTAGAGATGAACTAAAATGGTTAACTGTAAGAAAGAGACTTAAATTTAATATGTTGATATTTATACATAAATTTTTTCACGATAAATTACCAAAATATTTTAAGGATAAAGTTGTCTTAAACAAAAATTGTCATGAATATGCTACTAGACAAAAGGATAAAATAAGACTACCATTATTGAAAAGAGCTGAGTCGCAAAATTGTTTGATGTATAAGGGTTTAAAAATGTATGATGAGATGCCTGAATGTATGAAGAATGAAAAGTGTCTGAAAGAATTTAAAAATAAATGTATAAGTTACTGTAAGGAAATGTAAATATATATAGATGATGTAAATGTACATAATAGTTTATATTAGTTTTAATATAAGCTAACTTAAGAAATAAATAAAAAAATAAAAAATAAAAAAAAACATCATTATACTTACATAGGACGGAAGCTTTTCAATAATTTACCACAAAATCTACGTCAAGAAATAAATTACGGAAAATTTAAGGATTAATTAAAGAAAAGCTTTTTCACATAATTAACATTAACTGTATTTTTAAAAAAAGAGATGTATGTTTAATATGTGCCCGTGTTTACAAATTTTCTGTTTTTATTTAATATTTTTTTAGTGTTATATTTTCTCAATTTTTAAATTGTTTAATTTTTTATTTATTTTATTATTTTGTTTTGCATTTTATGTTTTATTTTTATGTTATTTTTTAAACTTGCCAAACACAAGAGCTAGACTCTTTTTTGGCAAGTTCAACCTTAAGTGTTCCATTTTTCTACTGAATGTATTGTTTATTTATGCTAATAAAGGTTTTTAAAAAAAAATATATATATATATATATTTATACATATAAGAGCGGGCATATGGCCTTAAGGCAGTTTCTTCCTACCTACCCAAACCGTTCAGTTTGAGAAAATTACAAATATATGGACATATTGAATTTTACAATTTTATACAAAAATTAAAAACAAAGATTAACAAAATAATAAAATTTAAAAAATAACACAATGCTATGAAGAGTGGAGAGGGGATGGGAAAGAAAGAAGAAGGACAAAGGAACAATTGAAAAATTTCGATAGTGACATTTCAATCTTGACTTAAAGGTAAATAAATAAGGTCTCCAACATGAGTGGGTAGATTATTCCACAATCGAGCGGCTACTACATATACATGTACAAACAAAATCATAAAATGAAACTTTAAACAGATTATTCACAAAAATACATTGTACATAAATAAGTAGGTTTAGAAGAAGAATTTGTGTGACAGAGAGATAGTGGGTGGGTGAAGGTCGGGTTTTCCCAGAGCATGAATTATATCGTACCCAAAACCTGTATGACTTTTGCTCAGAGACATCTCTCATTTATCGCACCGAGAGTGTTCAATATTTTAGAAAAGCGTATTAAGCTCTCAAGGATAAAAATTATTTTCAAGAAAGTAGTTAAGGACTGGATTTTCCTTAGTGGGAGGGATTTGAGTAGGAAACTCCTTGATGATTTTCAAAATGTTTGAGTTTATTGATTCCCATATTAATGTGCAATATATGTGTTTCTGATCCTATATTTGTGGTGATATACTCATGTGTCTGTGTCATATAATTGCTCGTCCCATCTCAACACAGGACTTTTAGTCCCATGGAGTTGGGACTCCCTTAAAATATGTCGGTATATATACTCGAATATATTTTTCCTTTTTGAAGATGTTTTTTTTTTAATTGAACGTGTTTTTTTTATTCTTATTTAATTTAATTATAATTTTAATTGCTTTTGGTAAGTTTTTTAACAAAAAATTGTTTTCTTTTATGTAAATTTATTTTTTAACGACTTTCAAATATATGTTTTCCCTATATTGTACTTGAAAAAATAAAAAAAGTTGATTGATAACCTTCGCATGTTGTATAATATAAAAACTTCACTGGTCCATTAGAGTTAAGCCTAATTTTGTTTACTTTTAAAACTATGTTATTGTCCTGTATGTTTCCTGAATAAATGTAAATTAAAAAATAAAAATAATCCCGGGAGAAAATATTTAAAAAAAATTAAAAACTCAAAAGCCAATATTCACCTTTACTTATAAAAATATGTCAATAGAAGCTAAACTGGCAGTGCACAGCGGAGTTTTAGTCCCAACACTTATGTATGGAAATGAAACATGGAACTGGCAGAGGAAGGATGAAAGCCGAGTGAACGCGGTTGAAATGCGACCTCTTAGACGAATGTGTGTGAAATCAATTTATGACAGGGTTACGAATGATGAAATCAGGCGAGAGTGTAAATGAGTCAAGTATAATTGAAAAAAATGAGAAAGGGTCTCTGAGAGGTTTGGTCACGTAGAACGAATGGACGACGAAAGAATGGTAAAACAAGTATATATGGTGAAAATGAAGGGCAACGTGAGACGAGGACGACCAAGGAAGACGTGGCGTGATCAGATAAATCAAAATCTTAAGTCTGGTCATGTCAAAAGCAGACAGAACCGAAGGGCATGTATGACAAGATGTATGAATGTGGAAGAAGCTAGGAATGTATGCCAGGATAGACGTGTGTGGCGGTCCATTCTCTCTGCCTACCCATACGGGGAAATGGCGTGGTGGTTGTAGTAGTAATAGTAGTATTTAAAAATTATTTGGTTTTATTTCATTTCCACGTAAAATAATATAATAATAATTAATAATACTCGTTCAATAAATTAATTTCAAATTCATTCATTTTTAATTCATTAATTTGTTTTACCAAAATAACATTACAAGTAACAAAATATTTCGAACGTTATATTGGGACAACATATCAAACCAGCAAACCTTGAAAAATGGTTCGACATTATTAAGGCATATCTTTAATAGCAAAAGTAGTTTCACTGATGTGAAAGATTCATTTTCATGCGGTCCGCTGCTAAAATAATATTGAAAATAATGGAATGCGAAATAGTTTACTTTTTAAAATCATTTATTTCTGCGAATTTCTTCACGAACTCATATCCTCAGTTTCTTGGTCTGTTTACTTCCATCCCTGACGGACATAATAGCCACATATGTGATATATAAAACACGGCTAGGAGACTGCGGCACGGTACAATCGTAAAAATGCTCCCAATACTAACATGGCGCCCAACGCGGGGTAGTAAAAATAAATATATTATAAGCCGAGGGAGGTAAGTTATGGTTTTCCTTCAATGGCTGATCCCGCCGTGTGCTCCATGGTAAAATTTCTTCACGAAATCGAATTATTGGGAGATAAAATAGAATTATATATTTTTTCACTCAGCGCGCGGTGGCGTCAGCCAAACATCCCATTTGTACATGTGCACTATTTGTAAATATATTTATGACCGTCTTCTGATTTGAGATTCCACAAATCCCTTTAAAAGTTTAAAACTCTCATCGAATTAGTATTGTACAAAAACATTTTTTAATAATTATTTCTGCACTCGATAGGTTCATTATTATTTTTTTCTTTTTAAAATTTATTTATAGTTATTGGAGAATCCGTGTAAATAGAATGAGGGATTCCAGCCCAACGGAATTAAATTTTAAAAATGTTTTCGTGTACACGTGAATATTTAAAAATTTTGGAGTCGGATAAAATATCTCAAAAACGCACTCAAAAATAAATAAAAAATGTTAAATATAGTATTCATTTAAAAAAAGTAAATAATGACGTCACTCCTTATATCTACGTGTAGTATTTTCGGTTTCCGCTTAAAGCCCCCGCAACGTTTTGACCATAGACAAAAAGAGTTTAATTTGTATAATTTGACGTTTCAACCAGAGATTAAGTCAACTTTCTAGGTTTTTCTAAATCGAAACGTGCGTAAAAACAACCATAACATAGAAATGAGCAAATTACGATCAATTTAATGAAGTAATCTAAGCAATATTCCATAGACTCTTGTCAGGTCAGTGAAAGTAAAAACGCCAACCGTTTCATGACGTCACTACTGAAAAGTGATACACTGATTACAGTCATTTGGCGCGGTATTTGATAAATGTAACTTTAAAAAATCATATCTCTGTAAATAACGCACAAAAAATCATTTTTTTTCTTTTGCTTAGTTAAAAAGTACGCTAATACAAAAAAAAATTAGAAAACAATGGAATTCCTCATTCTCCTTTTGCGATTTAAATATATTTTATGATATCGGACAATCAAATTATTTTCTCCAAAACTGCCGTTGTGAGCTAGTGGATTATGCAGCCAACAATCTATTAAGATGTACTCGAACCAGAGAAAATCAATATGCAATACACTGACTAACCTGGTGTTGAGTCTTCTTCCTTGTCGGCGATCAGCTCACGCGCTAACGGGGAAACTGGTGATCAAAGTTTTCATACTTTTAGAAGTATTGTGGTTGATGTGGCTTTTGAATTGAAGTTTTTCATCGAATATGACACCAAGATCTGGAATCTCTGTGACTTTTACCAGTTAAATGTTGTTTATTGAATACGGAAATAAAATTGGAGATTAATTTCTACAAAAAAATAATAGTTTACATTTGTCAATATTTAAAAACAAATTATTAGAGATACACAGTTATTTAATCTATTAAAATTTGATTGAAGTGTGTAGCAGTCATTTTCGTCTGTTATTTCCTCGTAGATCTTAATGTCGTCAGCAAAAAGTAAAAATTCGAAAATAAACACTTACAACAACAACAACAACAACAACAACAAACCATCACGCCGTTTCCCCGTAGGGGTAGGCAGAGAGGATAGAACGCCATAACACTCTATCTTGGCATACAGACCTCGCTTCCTCTACATTCATACATCTTCTTATGCACGCACGCCGATTATTCCTACTTTTGACATGTCCATCTTCAAGTATTTGATGGACTTGATCGTGCCATGTCTTTCTCGGTCTTCCTCGTTTTCTGCATCCATCAACATTTGCATCGTAGATCCTTTTAGCCGTTCTTTCGCTGTCCATTCGCTCTACATGTCCAAACCATCGCAGCACCCCTTTCTTAATTCTGTCAATAATGCATGTCTCAGCCTTACACACTTCGCGGATCTCGACATTTGTGCACCTATCATACATCGTTTTACCACACATTCGCCTGAGGGATCGCATTTCGACAGCATTCAACCTACTTTCATCAGCGTTGGTTCTCTGGTCTGGAGTCCTGCCACTTACATGTAAATAAAAAATTACTCCAGTGAGAACTCTGAAGGTGGCGAAGTCCTGTTTAGGTATGACAGGTAAATATGAGCACAAACTTATCGCCCGAGACCGATATATACGTGAAAATAAATAAATAAAAAGCACCTAATAGACCCCGAAAAATCCTCCCTTAAGAATATTTTTAATAAATGCGGGACACCGCGTGTCCGGGAAGTAAACAGAGCGATATTTTAGGACGGGTCTATTTCGAAAGTTCTACGCATTTTCTCCAGTAATATGGCAATGCGTTTAATATATTATTTGTTTATTATTATTATTGATTTGTTCGCAGACTCATTCAGTCCATTTAATTACGGTAAATTAAAAATCTTTTTTCAAAAACTTCAAATCTCACAAAGCAACAATTTTCCAGGAGAGTGTTTAAACTGAATACAACTGTTTTTTTTTTTTTTTTATTTATTTACAATTTTAAAAAACCCGTTAGGGTTACATTAAAAATTTAATATTGTCTAGTCATTTTATGTCTCGTCTAGTCTAGTTAGTTCAGTCATCATGTGCTTTGTCAGATTGATTTTTAATTTGTCTCCAGTAAAAGTTTTCAAGTAGTAAGGTAGGTCGTTGTAGTGTTTAAGTCCATTATGTAGTATTTTTGACTGTCCTGTGTTTGTCTTTGCTTTTTCAATATGATAGTGTTGTTATTGTCTGGTGTTATATTTGTGTATGTCAGCATTTTTGACTAATATTATGTCGTCGTCTTGTATGTTTCCCAGTGTTATTTTGTGCACAATTTTTAAGGTCTCAATTTTAGTCAAGTAGTTTATGTCAAACTGGTGTGTTTTTTTGTACAGTTCAGTCGTAGAGGTCAGGTAGGGTAGGTTGTATGTTAGTTTAAGAATTTTATTTTGTTGTCTTTGTATTCTTGTTATATCTGTCTTGTTACCAGTTCCCCAGAAGGCGATCATGTAACTCAATTTACTTTTGACATAGGCTTCGTACATCATAATTTTTTCCTTTTTCGGTATAAAATCTTTAATTTTTTAGAAGAGGCTATGTAGTGATGCCATTACTTTAGTGAGTCCGTCTATGAGTTTTGACAATTTTAATTGTCTGTCCATTGTGAGTCCTAGGTAAGTCACATGTTCTAGTTCTTTAAGAGTTTCGTTGTTTATTTTTATGTTCATGTTATGGTTCTTCTTTTGTGTTTCGAAATGTATTATATTGCATTTCTTGGCATTTAGTGTTAAGAAGTTTTTGTTTGTCCATTCTAATAGTTTTTGCACGTCATTGTTGATGGTTTTAGTCGTTTCAATGTCATTTTTGTTTTCATATAAAATTCTTAAGTCGTCCGCATAGATTGTTTTTTTTCCCATTATGTCACTGTGTATTATGTCGTTAATGTATATTATATAGAACAATGGTCCTAATATTGATCCCTGAGGTACTCCGAATTGCATTGTTGTTATTTCACTTTTGTGTTCTTCAATTTTCGTAAACTGTTTTCTTCCTTGTAGATAGTTTTTAAATATTTTGAGAGCTTGTCCCTTAACTCCTGTATGTTGTAGTTTATCTAGAAGGGTATCTATGTGGACTGTGTCAAATGCCTTCTTGAAGTCAAGTATGAGTGCAGTCACTGTATTTCCTTTATCAATTTTGGTTTGTATAAAGTTGCAAACTGATGTCATTGCTGTGGAGGTACCCTTTCTTTTTCGAAATCCATGTTGGTCTTTTGCAATAAAATTAAGGTTTTCGAGGTGTTAGTATAATCGATTGTGTAGCACTTTACTACAACAGTAAAACATTAATTGTTTTTAGATCATTTAATGAAATGAAACCATTTTCATACTTTAGGTTACTGTACATAATATGAAAATTATATAAATATTCTTTGCATCTTTGAATTAAAAAAAAAAAATATTCAGACAACATACAGTCATACATAATAATTATTAAAAACAAAGATTTTCAAACATAAATAGACTAATTAAGTTTTCATCAATAATGTAAAAGATATAAACTTTAAATGTGGCAAAAAAAACTTAGTGACAAAATAATGATTAAACAATTAACATTTGGGTTTTCCACGGGGGTTTTTATTAGTAACAAATAAAAATACCGAATGCACACTCTGAGCCTTTCATGCACACACACATGAACGCATACATATACACACATGCATATGCACATCTACATGCATCTACACATAAAACCTACATATATATTATTTTTTTAATAAAAACTTTTATTAGCGTAAATTAACAATACATCCAGTAAGAAAATGGAACACTTAAGGTTAAACTTGCCAAAAAAGAGTCTGGCTCTTGTATTTGGCAAGTTTACAAAATAACATAAAAAAGAAACTAAAAATGCAAAGCAAAATAATAAAGTTAAAAAAATATGATACAATTCTAAAAATGGAGAAAATATAACACTATTTTTTTTAAAATATAAACACAAAATTTATAAACACAGGCACATATTAAACATATATCTTTATTTTCAAAATACAGTTTATATTAATTATGTCAAGAAGCTTTTCTCTAATTTATCCTTAAATTTTCCATATTTTATTTCTTGACCTAGATTTTGTGGTAAATTATTGAAAAGCTTCCGTCCTATATAAGTAAAATTATGTTTGGCCGAGGTAGTTTTAACTCTCTGTAGAGCGAGGCATCCTGTCCTTACCTCAACCTTCTCGGGAGGCTCTCCTTATGCACCCGGAGCACACAACGCTTTCCGTAGATATCCTCCACTCTTAAAACATTAAATTCTTTGAACAGCTCGGTAGTTGAGAACAAGGATGGTTTATATAGTATAATTTTTTTTTCTGTAGAATTTTCAAGGGTCTAAGACGAGCGTTAAAAGCCCCTCCCCATCCAACTAATGCATATTGAATGATTGACTGTACTAGAGCATAATAAACTGTCTTCAATTGATTCGTCGATAAGATACCTCTAAGCTTTAAAAATATGTGGAATAATTTTCTTAGTCTTTTGCACATTGAATCAATTTGTTCTTTCCATTTAATATTTTGGTCGATTATTATTCCCAGATATTTCATCTTAGATTTTTCGGTCAGGGTAACACATTGAGAAGAACAGGTTGTATGGTCTCCGCAGTTTTCGTCATGAGATTTTAGGTCTATATGATTATATCTATTTCTATTGTTTAATGTGAATGTTAGGTAGTGAGTTTTTTTTAATTCATTGTTAAAGTTAATGCATTACATGCTGAACTTATACATACCATAAACCACTCAAGATGTACATTCAGCAACTATCCCAAATAATCAACTCCATGAAGAAATTTTTTGTACAAATTAAACGTGCATCTAAAAAGATCTACATTTATACGGAGTCCATTATAATTTTTACAGGAACGTCTAATAAATAAATTTGATGTATAATTGTTTATACAAGTTGGTATATAAACAGGGGAATTTAATCTGGTACGGCGAAGAGGACAACGGAAATAAATATTTGATATCTTTATATATATAATTCCTCTGTACGTGTGATGTCACCGTACTCCTTCTAAATGGCTTAACCGATTTACGTGTGGTTTTTAGAAAAAAATAGATCTTTACGCTGTGCGTGTTCGTAGATATTAAAATCTTCAATCTTATATGTAAAAAATAAGTTAAAAGCATAAATGTTTTATTCATCGATCGACTAAGGTTGCATTCGAGGAGAATGTTTATGTTACTGAGTATGTCCTAATGCTGTTATTAAAATATATGAATAGAAAAAGAAACAAATAAAAAATATATAAATTAAAAAAAATTGTTTGTGTCCATAGTGGATTCTTTTTTTACTTTCCTTTTTAACACTTTAAAGAGAAGATTTGTTCAACAATGTTTGAGCATGTCCAAATGCTTGCAGACTAGCTGGATTTCCTCCCTAGGGAGTTATTCATATTTAAAGCCGGATAAATCTCACGCTCAAAGGTTTTAGCTCTTTTGCTTCACAAAAGCCTTCACGAAATCCAGCCAGTCTGCAAGCATTTGGACATACTCAAAACATTGTCGAATTAACTACCCGGTAAAAAAAGAAGTATGAAAATTGGACAATTGTTTTCAGGCGTTGCTTAGTAGGTGAGGTGAATTGGTTCAGCCAAATGAATCTCACCTACTACATGATATAGGTTTCAGCTCTTTTACTTCGTGAAAGTCAAAAGATGAAAGAGTTGAGGAAATGTGGATGTTTAAACAGGGGCACAGTGGTGTTACACGGTGTGTAAAGTGACCACTTAAACCAGCCAATGACAGGTCGTAAACCTTGTAGATTTTTTTCTATAATATATTTTATTGCCCTTTAATAATAAGGAATATTTTTATTTTTTTAAAGTATTTTTATTATTATTATTTTATATTTTAATTACTATAAAAAAAATCATAAAACCTTTTGCATAATATTTTATTTTCTCTTTCTTATGTTACGCAAAAATATTATAACTCTATTTATTATAGGAGAGAAAATTCATTAACATTTTCTTGTATACCCACGAACAGGCCATGCCTTTGTGGGATTTTTTGTTTACTATTTTCACTATTAATATGTATTTCTTTTTTTTTTTTAATACTCTGTTTTACCTTTTATTTATTTTGTAAAAAAAATAAATCACAAAAGTGATGCCTAGATCTTTAACCTTCGAAGTCCGCATAAGATTTAATGACAGGTCATAAACCCTGTAGATGCCTAGACTTCTATATTACCTTCTTTAAAATGTTCTTCATCTCTGTTGTAATATGCCAACATTACATTTATTTATTTGTTGTCTAGACATTCATAATTTTTTATTTTTTTTAGATAATAAAAAATATAATTAACATATACTTTCAATATGATGGAAAGAGGCAGTGATTATTAGGTGATCATTTCCTAACCTCAGGTTACCGAGGGAGTTTTTCACTCAGTATGTTGAAGTTTAATATTGTTAAAACAGTGAGAGCACATTTTTCGTTATAATTATATTTCATTTTAATTAATAAAAACTCATTCGTGTAAAATAGAGGCCTTTTTACCTTATTTAAAAAAAATAAAAAATATTATCATTTTAATTTATGTAAAGTTGCTTTGATTGTCTAACTAGAGCTATTCACCCCGTTCTAAGACAGTCAAAAAATATAAAAACAGTAATCAATATATAGAAACAGTTATAAAGATACAGGAAAAAGTGAAAAACAAAGTAAAATATGGAGTAAAAACATGGTAAAAAATGTAGTAAAAACATGGTAAAAAATGTAGTAAAAACATAGTAAAAATGTAGTTAAAACATAATAAAAATTTATTAAAAACATAGTAAAAATAAAGCAAAAAAATCGTAGCAAAAAAAATTTAATAAAAAAAAAGTAATAAATGCAGTGAAAACATAGTAAAAATTCCTTTTTTAAACTGATCTTTGTCTCCGTTGTTATATATAAATACTTATTATATAAATAAAAGACGAGTGATACTTTAATCCACAAATTTGGAATATCCAGTGACCGGTTTCATCGCTTTCGCGACATCTTCGAGACTGGTATCTTTATTAAGGAGTTCAATGTATTTATACAAAACCGAGGTAAGGATAGATAATTCAAAATCATATGGAAGTAAATCAAATAAATTTATTTTTATCTAAAGGATCATTATCAAAATGTTTTTGGGGTAACTAATAAATTTATATAATGCTATTTTAATGAGTTTGTATTTTATTTTTAGTGTCCCATCCTTCGTGAGTGGGATTTTTGTCAATTATGATTTCTGAAAAACCAAGGGAAAAAGTCATTAGTAAAAATATATTACAATGGGTAAAGTAATGGAGAATGCACGTGTGTTATCTGTTCATTAAGTAATTCTACGTCGGGTTTATTTTTAAATCTATTAATTTCGAGAATTTCTAGTTTGTCAAGTTAGGTGCAATATGAATTATTTTTACATTATTTTTTAGATCAAAGAAATGTTTATTTTCTATTAAATGATTGGCAAAATTTGAATTATCTTTATTATTAGACCATGATTGTATGTGTTCTTTTATGCGTGTTTTCAAGGCTCTTCCCGTTTGGCCTACGTAGCATGTATTTGATATTGGATATTCCAAATTTGTGGATTTAAAGTATCACTCGTGTTTTATTTATATAATAAATTACAATGAACTTTCAAGATCAAGAATATTCACTTACAAACTTAAATGTTTTAGTATTATGTCTTCTTTTTATTCTTTTTTTTTCTTACTATTATTTATGTATGGATTTAAGTATGAATATGTATTATTTTATATGTATTTTTTTTAGAAATATAAGCATATTATATTAAATCATGTAAATGAATGCCTCGACATGGGTTGTGCCTAGTGAGGTATTCATTTTTTTAAAAAAGTTTTACGTAAAACGTGAAATATATATATATTTTTTTAAAAATAGTTTTTAGTTCATTGTAATTTTTGATACCTTTGAAGACAAGGCTATTTTGACCATGACTTCTGTATATATCATGGAAAAGTCAATATTCTCACGGTAAATGTTATCAAAACTTCATAAGTTTAAAGAATTTATGTTGAATTTTTTTAAATGTGAGTCGAAAAATTCAAACTAGACTCGGAGGAAATTTGAACACGCGATTTTAAAATTTAAAATACACTTCTCGGCTCACTTGCGGCATACTAAAGTGTCCGAGTTAAAAATTCCACGTATCTCCACATAAACTGTACCGAGCGATCATTTCATACTACGTTCGGTAATGGCGCGGTGTTGGGAATGGCTTGTATGGATGCAAGTGGGAGAAGCTCTCCGCTGTGCCGACTGCACTTTGAATAAACTCTCCTAATGCAACATTAATGCATCTTCCAAGAAGCGGCCGCCTAATATCGACGTATATTTGTTTTATTTAGCATCTATATCTATCTTTAATCAACTACATGTCTTTGTTAAACTTTTTGAATTTACCTACTTTGGAGGATCACAGGAAAATAACTGACCTCATGTGTTTATATAAAATCATTAATTCTAAATTCGATTGTGGCGAATATTAATATACCAATACGTAGAACTAGACAAAATAGTCTATATTATTGTAACCCTTCTCAAACCAACTATCTTTGTCACTCACCAATACCCCGTATACACAGACTAGGAAACGAATGTACCTCTCATCAACATTTTAAACTCGAGTCTCTGTGAATTCAAATCATCTCTTTATAAATATTTTATGATGTTCTATAGCAACAATTAACGAATTATTTGCAAAAGCTACTTATGCTAATGATCTGGTGTTTATTCATTTAATTTTTTTTTATCTTTTGTATGCTGACATACATACTACATGTATTTATATATATATATATATTTCTTGTTATTTTCTTTTTCTTTTTATACCCATGTTTTAATATTGTTTTTTAGTTTTTTATTATAATAATCTTCCTGATGAACTAAAACTATTAAAAATAATATATCAATAAATAAATTTAAAGTTGATCTGAAGAATTTTTTTGAACTCGTGTAAAAACAACATTAAATTTTAATAAGTATGAATGTTTTATTGTTTTATGTTTTTTCTTTATATATCCTATGTTTTTATTTTTCCTTTCATGTACTCGTATTTAAAATTATATAAACCTTTAAAAATAAACAACTAAAACAGTGTAAGTCACTCTCCAAGCACAAGAGTTAGTCTCTTTTTTGGAAAGTTACAGTGATAACATTTACTGATGTGTTATAGTATTTATGTTTAGAATTTTACAAAAACTTGTACTTTTTATGAAATTTACAAATAAACAAAAAAAAAACTTCCATTTAGGAAAAAGGCAAAGTCACAAAATTCCATTTTATTTAAAGCAATTAAAAAGTATGACGAAATGGAAAAAAATATTTATAAAGAAAAAAACATATCAAAATTTAAAATAATGGTCAAGACATATGTGATAAACAATTTATAAATTAAATATATTTGCAATGTTATTATTAGAACACACATAACAATATGTATGATATGTGTGCCCTACTTTAAGATTTAAATAAATAAAAAACATATATGTATATATATCTCGGTTTTAGGGTCCGCCCCATACACTAAACTCTAGAGTTTCACAGGCGCGGTCCAGAGGGAATATATATTTATGCAGTCGTGAGAAATTTAATACGTTGGTTGGTTTTGTAAATTGATTTGTCTGGACGAAAACATATTTTATGCATACTGAAAATGTTTAGACTACTCTTTTAAAGCAATTTTTCACGAAAGAGTTAGAAGCCACCACCAATATATATTTTTAATTTTATTTTATTTGTAACATTGAGGACCTAAGCCGATGACTTATTTTAACATCTTTTTTAAATTTTAACTCAATACTTGATATGCTTTTTACTTCACAAGATATGGATTTGCAATGAGAACTTCAGCCCTACGGGAAATTGGATACAGAAAAAAAATTTTTGCTCGCGGTAAAAATAGAGCGTTAAATTGTATTTATTTATTTATTTATTTACTTAAGTTAGTTAATATTACATTGTATATTAACTAATATATTTACAATTATAACAAATACTTATTAAATATTTCTTACATAACTACATTATTACAATAAACATAACATTTTTTTTTTAAATCCGTAAGTTTTCTTTCATTCTTCATACTTTCAGGCATCTCATCATACAGTTTTAACCCTTTATACATTAAGCTATTTTGTGATTTTGTTTTTTTCTTAAGTGGTAGTCTTATCCTATTTCTATTTCTTGTCCCATATTTATGTACATTTCTATTTAATATAATTTCACTTATAAAATACTTTGGCATGAGATTATTAAACACTTTATATATAAATACAAATACATTATACAATAGTCTTTTCTTTATTCCTATCCAGTTCAATTGTTTTCTCATTTTTTCAACACTATTATATTTGCTTTTTTTCAGTATAATTCTCATTGCTCTATTTTGTAGTATTTCAAACTGAAATGGCAAAGTTTCTTGTCTTGTTTCTTGTTCTCTGTCAATCGAAGCTAAACTGGCAGTGCACAACGGAGTTTTAGTCCCAACACTTATGTATGGAAGTGAAACATGGAACTGGCAGGGGAAGGATGAAAGCCGAGTGAACGCGGTTGAAATGCGATCTCTTAGACGAATGTGTGGGAAATCAATTTTTACATTTTTTTTTTTTGCACCTCAACAGGCCAGGAGGCCTAACTACAGTGATGAATTACACCACAGAGCACCCAGGCTTGAGAAAAATCTCATTTTAATTTTTGTGTTCTCACCGGGAATCGAACCCGGAACCTTCCGTGCGTGAGTCAAGCGTCTTGACCTTGCCTGTAAATGCCCAAACTTCCATATTCTCTTATCAAAAATGTTTTCCCTTTCTGTTGCAATAAATTAAAATTTTATTCTTATGTTCTTTAATAATATGCATGCTTAAATTTTCTTGATTTAAATATAAATAAAGAAGAGGTGTCTCTGATATTACTGAGCAGATTCTTTCACAGCCAACAGCTACTACTGTGAAAGAGGAAGCATAAAAATAGAGCGGTGAATGGGTATTTTATTATTATTATCATTATTTTTTTTTTTTTTGTTTTTTTACAATGAAAATAAGAGGTAAAACAGAGTATTAAAAAATAAAGCATAATTACATAGCAATGAAATACATATTAATAGTAAACAATAAATCCCTCAAAGGCATGGCCTGTTCGTGGGTATACAAGAAAATGTTCATGAATTTTTGCTCCTATAATAAATAATAGACAGTTATAATATTTTTGTGTAACATAAGAAAGAAATTATAAAATATTATTTAAAAGATTATGGGTTTTTTTTTACAGTAATTAAAAAAGAAAATATTTATCTCGTTACTAGAACGAAGAGATGGTCCATGTTGTGATAGAGGTTGGATGAGCTCTTTTAGACAAACAGGCGAAGTTCGTTCATAGTCAAAATATTATGAAGAAGTGAATGTTAATTTTTCCTATGCCTAGTATTTAATTTTTACCAAATCCCAAAACGAACACTCCCACACTACCAGAAGTTCAAATATAGGCAGAATGGTGAATGTTATACAGTGTGTAAAGTGGCCACTTAAACCAGCCATTGACAGGTCATAAGCCCTGTAGATGCCTAGACTTCTATATTACCTTCTCTTAAATGTTCTTCATCTCTGCTGTAATATGTAAATATAAACAGCTCCCCAGGGAGTTGAATCCAGTCCTTGTCTGCAAAAATTTGGACAAACTAAAAATATTGTTGATCTATTGATGTATTTAACACGCCCCTTAATTTATTTAAAAATACATTAAGACTTATTATTTCCGGCTGCGATACGATCCCACTTACTATTTAATGATGCACACTCCTGAACACTTACTCCCACACTAATACATATGAACACACATCTACACTTACTTTCATACAAATACACATAAACACATCCTTTTGTTGTAACACAACTTAATTATATGTGTGATTTTTATTTAGAAACTTTGCTGGTCTGTCTTTAAACTGTATTTTTTTTAAAAATATTATTATATCATTGTCGACTGTGTATTTCTATATAAACAAATAAATAAATTACAAAAAACAATAATAAGGTATCTCTAACTCTTTGAGACCGAGAGCCCTATGTTGAGCTGGGATACAACATATTGGAAAGTAGAAGCATGTACATCATTAAATAATAGCAAAAAACGATATTTTTTTTACCTAAGCGTATATGAATTAGTGTATGAAATATAATTTTTAAACTTTATTATCCTGAAAAATAATATAAAGTTAAAAACACCTTGAAGCAATTACGAGTGTTGGTTCATATTTACTCCTTTTTCTCTATTAAGGACACGAATAACCATATATTTACTTCCCCCGAGTTTCAATACCCCGGGGGGTAGTTTAAAACACTTACTTTATGCTTCAGGGTGGTTTGGGGAATGGGAAGGGGTCTTTGAGACCCTCCGAGGGGGCGAGAGTACATTTAGGAGAAAACGTCTTGTACGAGTAGTATGACGAAATTTACGAGAATTTAAAGATGAAAAATATTGGAAAGGGGCTCATTACATACTCTGAATAAATGATATAAACACAGGTTCAGTATTTATATATTACAACAGAGACGAAGATCAGTTTAAAGAAAGTTTATAAATGTCTGGACAACTAATAAATAAATATAATGCTTACATTTTACAACAGAGATGAAGAACATTTGAGAGAAGGTAATATAGAAGTCTAGGCATCTACAGGGCTTATGACCTGTCATTAAATCTTATGCGGACTTCGAAGGTTAAAGATTTAGGCATCACTTTTGTGATTAATTTTTTTTACAAAATAAATAAGAGGTAAAACAGAGTATTAAAAAAAAAAAAAAAATACATTTGATAGTGAAAATAGTAAACAAAAATCCCACAAAGGCATGGCTTGTTCGTGGGTATACAAGAAAATGTTAATGAGTTTTCGATCCTATAATAAATAGACAGTTATAATATTTTTGCGTAACATAAGAAAGAGAAAATAAAATATTTTGCAAAAGGTTTTGTGATATTTTTTTAAAGTAATTAAAAAAGAAAATAAAAAACACTAAAAAAACATAAAAATATTCCTTATTTTTTAAGGGCAATAAAATATTTCATAGAAAAAAAGAGTTCATATCTTTAGTTTGAATCCAGGATAGTGCACGTTTTTTAAAAGAAAGAAAATTTAGAAAGTTTGGAATTAATGAATAATTTATCAGTAAAAAAATAATTAATCATTTTTGGACCTATAAAGCATAACCATCGACAGGTTGGTCCTGTATATTTATTTTATTTATTTATTTATTCACACTCTTTATCAAAATACAATTCCATATTCACTTTGCCCAGCTAACAAGGGTAAATACCCCGTTCCAAGCTAGGCAATTACATTTTTACATATTATAATAGTTAACAAATTTATATAGAGCACAGACAAACAAAATATAAACTTATTCGGATACACATTTTGATTCATATACATACAGACATACACATATATACACACATATATATAAATATACACATATATACACATGTACATACACACACACGTACATACACCTATGCGCATACACATACATACATTCATAAAAACATAGACAATTTATTTATGCGAAACTTCATGGTTGTCATCTATATATATATATTTTTTTAATTATTCCTTATTTTTTATATTGTATTTTTGACATCCAGTAAGGTTCTCCAATCCGTGGCATGCATCAACTTTTCTGACTCCCTACGACCAATGTCATGAAAGAGCGAGGTCAACACCTTCCGTAACTTGACAACACTCCCGTCTTTCCACGATTCTGGCAAAAGGTTATGGACCTTTTTGCCTACGTTATAATGTTGTCTCGATGCCAGAACAGTGTTGACCCCTTCACTTAGTATCAGATCCCTATTAGAGTATCTTGTATTATGGTTGTGGTTGACGCTCGGGTAAATGTCTCTCTTTATGTGTGTAACCACTACCGTTCTCAATATATACTGTTGATTAAACTGTCTATGCAATTATCAGGAACATAAAAGCTAATACTCCGCATAATTTCAGGGTTGTCCATAAAACCGCGCAACAATCGAAAGAAGTGCGTCCTTCTGGTCTTCAAACTGCTGTAACCCAGCATACCCTGGAGGAACTCAGCGGGTAAAGCCATTATAATATCCGCACTCCCTCATGTAGGGAAACCGAAGGCTTGGGTAGGTAGGAAGAAATTTCCTTAAGGCAATATGCCCGCCCTTATGTGTATACATATTGTATATGTATATAAAGATTTAAATAAATAAAATAAATAATGTATGGGAGCGAGTATGGAATTGGAAGAATGATGATGAAAGTAGGTTGAATGCTGTCAAAATGCGATCCCTCATGCGAATTTGTGTTAGAACGATGTATGATAGGTGCACCAATGTCCAGATCCGCGAAGTGCGTGAGGCTGAGACACGCGTTATCGACAGAATCAACAAAGGGGTGCTGCGTTGGTTTGGACATGTAGAGCGAATGGACAGCGAAAAAACGGCTAAAGGGATCTACGATGCGAATGTTGGTGGATGCAGAAAACGAGGAAGACCGAGAAGGACATGGCACAATATTTGAAGATGGACATGTCTAAAGTAGGAATAATCGGCGTGCGTGCACGAGAAGATGTATGAATGTAGAGGAAGCGAGGCCTGTATGCCAATATAGAGTGTTGTGGCGTTCTATCTTCTCTGCTTACCTCTACGGGGAAACGGCGTGATGGTTTGTTTGTTTGTTTGTTTGAAAAACAAACACATCTTGCAGAGCATTTTTCCGTTTGGTTTTACTTTTGGTGCTCATTTTAAAAATTGAAAAAACTGTAAAAATTTTATTTTTTTATTTTTTATTCCTCGGTGGATGTAATTATTGAAAAATGTAATTTTTAAATAAAAATAAGTGACTGTGTTATTTTTTATCACATGACAATGTCATGTTATCGCTTGGGTTATGTTGTTGTGTTCACGTTTATGGGGGTTGATTGTTACTGTCATAATAAAAACATTGTTAATGGGAGCCCCAAATCACCCCACGCCATAAAATGTCCACACAACCCTACGCATCATGTCCCCGGACTCGTGTCCTGCTTGAAATGCTTCATCTTGGTGAATTATTTTTAGGGGTAACTTCGTCATTCCATGTCCGCTCTCTAGTTGGAGCATATGGTGTTGTGGGAACCAGAGAGTGAGAGACGAGGATGTGTTGTTGTCTAGGGCCGCAGTGCCCAATGGGCCTATATGAGGGCGCGTAACACGTCACTCGCCCTTCTCTGTCTTCACCAGTATTCAAATTCACACTAAAATATTCTTTGTTTAATCTCTGTATTTTCGTGTGTAATAAACCAAGAATTGTAAATAACTTATATTATATTATATTACATAATATTATATCATATTACATTACATTACATTACATTACAATTTATTATATTTTTTATAACTTAATTACACTTATATGTTTATAAATTCGTATAAACCACTTTAATTTTGAGTAACACTTGACCGGTTTCGAGGTTACTACCTCATTGTCAGTAATTAAATTAACTTATAATTACTCGCGTTGCTATTTATTTTATAAAATATTGTATGAAAGAGACAGAAAAATTAAAGAGAGAAAGAGAAAGATGATAAAACGGGAATATTTTTAAAAGAGGACTCGAAGTTTAATTTAATTGATTATTTACTAACAATATTTTGAGTTTGTAGAAATTTTTGTAAACAAGGACTAGATTCAACTCCCTTGGAAGCTGTTTATATTAACATATTACAACAGAGATGAAGAACGTTGAGGAGAAGGTAATATAGAAGTTTAGGCGTCTACAGGGTTTATGACCTGTCAATGGCTGGTTTAAGTGGCCACTTTACATACTATGTAACATTCATAATTCTGCCCATATTTGAACATCTATATTCCTTCAATTCTTTAATTTGTTGATGTTTGTGAAGTTAAAGAGCTGAAACCTTTATTTATGCTGGTGAGATTCATCTAATTATTTCACCTACATACTAGGCAATGCCTGAAAATGTTATTTTTTCAGTTTTTGTACTTCTTCATGGACCAGGTGGATTTATCAACAATATTTTGAGTTTGTCCAATTTTTTGTAGACAAGGACTAGATTTAACTCCCTGGGGAGCTGTTTATATTACAATAGCACAGATTAACAACAGATTACAACAGAGATGAATGACATTTAAGAGAAGGTAATTTAGAAGTCTAGGCATCTACAGGGCTTATGACCTGTCAATGGCTGGTTTAAGTGGCCACTTTACACACTGTATAACATTCTATAATAATTATTATTATTATAATTGTCTTACACACCCTATAATAGGCTTGTTTTTGCATTTTTATATCAATTTTCGTGTGTGGTAAGTTGTGATGAATGAAAAAATTTCTTCAGCATTTGTTGGTTGCAAACGGTTGCGTTTTTCCTCATAAATAATGCCTCCCAAGATCTTGGTACACAGTAAACACACAGCTAGTTTATTATCTTCACTACAAATCTCATCATATTCCCAAATAGGCTATTTTTTTTTATTAAATGGCGCCATGATACAATGAACAAATAATTACTAATTATTACTAATAATAACTATTAGTAACACAATTTGATGTAATAATGAACAAATAACGCGTTTCGCAATATGGTCTCCTCGCAAATAAAACAAATACGCGCACCCCGTCACCCCGCACGCACCGCAATAAAACAGACGTAGAATTAAAAATAGTCCAGAAGGAGCGTAGAATCATTTATTATTTTTTTATTTATAAATAACAAATAAAATACAATATTACAACTAAATACATTTTTTTACATTTATCAAATACATTTGTATATTTACATTAACGTTTCTCATTACGTAAAAGAAATAAAGAAGTCTTGTGTACATAATGGGGAGTGACGTCTTACAATAGTTTATTTAATTTAAATAAATAATATTTTTAGGATAATATAAATAAATTACAAAAAAGATATAAACGATGTTTTAAATCAGTGTTACATAGAGAAAAATTAAAGATGTAATTTTTCACTTCTTTCTTAAATATATTGTATTCCTGACTGTACTTTTTATTATCTTTGTTCATTTCATTAAAAAAAAATATTCCTCTGTAAGTATAATGATGTTGAGCAGTAGTTATTTTTAATTTAGGAATTTAGATATTACCACCTGTTCTAGATCATATTTGAATACATCGGACTGTGTCCAATAATTCTCCCACTATGCCTCACTTTCGCCGGGCGCATTCGTGATGCCGTCGTGTAATGTTGCACGATGGGACAAAATGTAATTATAACACAAATGTAAGGTAAAAAAAAAGCGATCTGTAAATTTCTCTAAAATTTGATTGTACGCGTGGAAATATTGATTGACACAACAGAGTAGATAAGTAAGGGGTCATTTAATAAGAGTAATTGAATTAATTGACTTTAAACATAAAATATAAAACAAATTTTATTTTACATAAAACTGATATTTTTATATCATGTTAAATAATATTTGATGTTTTAAAGATAATGGCGGTCAGTTGTCTACGATAGAGTTGTTTAATCCGAGATCTAATTTTTATTACTTCTCTCATTAGATGAGCAAAGAAGGATAAAAAAATTACTACCCTGGCAACGCTAACAAAATTTCCATTTTGTTTCTTCGACAATCGGACAGATGGAAAAATAATTCAATTTTTAAATAATTCATTTGCTACTTAAACATTCGTTTGCAAATTACACTTGAAATATGATTCTATCCTGTTTCTTTAAGATCTTAGCAGTATTTCTACACTTTAAAAGGACACAACACAGCATAGTTGAATTTAAACCAGGAGTTGCGTACCGAGCGACGTCTACAAAGAAACTAATGGGTAGTTTAGTCGCCGAGTCGCCTGTCACGAGCGAAATGCACACATCATTTTTCAAACATTCGGCGCTTCGTGGCATCTCTAGTTTCCATAGACTATGGACTTAACGTAACCGCATAGGAAATAATCCAATGGCGTCAAATTGAAGGATCGCGGAGGCCGATCAACAGGACCATGAAAATAATGCTGTCGCCAAATTCGTCCCGCAGTCGATTCATGGCTTCATGAAGAGTCAGGACTCTCAGTAAGAGTCAGGAGTTACTGGTAACTCAATCACATCGACGTGATTAAAAACATGCAAAGCATTTGAGCGATCACAATGAACAATAATAAACATGCTTAAGTTATCGCAGTCACAAGTCAACGCGTGCGTGATTTCTTTGAAGTCGAGTTTGTTTTTTGTTTTCCTCGTAAATAACTACACTTTACTGGCGAAAAATTGCCGCTTATTATAAACAATAAAACTAAATATTGCATTTGGAAAATAGTAAGAAGTATCTACTACAAAAAATGACAATTAAATTACAATTATTATGACGACAGCTTTTCTTGGAATTTGGCTTGCTAACCGCCGGCGAAACGCAATAAATAGCATAATAAATAATAAAGAAATAAATAAAAATTGCAGTATTGGAAAATTTTCCTTATTTACACCGGTGAAGTTGAAATATGTGATTGCGCGCAGGATTACACGTCGCGAAACGTAAATATTTTGACATTTTATATTAGCTGTTGACGCCCGCGCACGGGCACCGGCGCGGAACCTTCCGCACCGCAAAACGCTCGCCACTGTGCCCACGCATTAGTAAGGATTTCCACTATTAATTTGAGTATTTTTTCAAAGCACAAATGTAAAAAAAACAACTTTCGTTATTAGTATGACAAGATACAATATTGCCAATCGAAAGTTCGATCACGAATAAAATAACTGTTTTATATTTTCTTTTCAATATGAAAAACACTGGGCCTAACCATAATTATTATCATGCCCCTGTGCGCATCCGATGGCGCATAGAGCACTGCATTAGTACACGAAGTGAAGCGTATATCGATCAATTGTTGTATGAGTGTAAGGTTATCAATCTTACGCTTTAAGTGCCAGTCCCGGAACATAAAATATCACAGTGCAAAACCATATTTTCAATCAGTATTACATGTGGGCCTTCCCAGGAATCGATGGTGGCAACCGCTACTCTTTTAGGCGGATTTATCTCCACTCGATTTCCTTTTTCAGGATTTTTACCCGAAAGCAGCCATTAAGCTGAAAACACTTGGCAACATCAACAATTCAATTAGGTACATCAAATTAAAAAATAATTCCGTTTTTAAAGTCATTATTGCAATATGGAAGGAAAACTTTTTAATTCTATTTTCGAAAGTATGCAGACGCCATCATAAATTCGAACGTGATTTGAATTTTCAAATTAAGATCATTTTCCGCAAAAATCAACAGCGCTCTAGCAACATCTGTAGACCCGAAATATTTTCGTAATAAACTCTTTAACACATTATATTGCAATGCTTAACACCTTCGGGACACAATATTATTTTATTAATCTTCGCATTTTATTTGAAAATTAAATAGAGTTTGTAAACTGTGTCAGGTATTCTGCTCACTTAGGAACATTTTGGACATTGGCACTATCAGAACTGTGTATTTTGCTCTTATTCAGTCAGTGGCAATCTATGGTTTAGTGGGCTGGGGAGGTTGCGCTGCGTCTATCTCCTACTCCCTAATAAACGTACAAAAATGAATACTTAGAGTCATGTTGCGTTGTCCCCCCACTTTCCTATCTGAGACATTGTTCCAATTCATGAAGGTACTAGACATTAGATATTTTTTTTAAAGAGTCGTTGACACATCTCTGGTTGTGCGGCTACAAAAGTAGATCCCAGCAGAATGCCCGTGCGAGGTTTTCCTGTCATTTGAATTGTTTAATTCCAAAAACACGTAGTACATTTGCTCAGAGGAATTTCTCTTTTGTGACCCCAAGAGTGTTCAATGTTCTGGATGAACAGATTTAGTTCTCTAAAACGAAAGCCATTTTCAGGAGGAGTGTACAAGTCTGGAAGGTCTAAGGGAAAAGACCATTGCAAGAGACTGCTGCAATATATCGCATAGATTTATACACGTATACTATTAAGCGTGTTGTCCAGATGCCTTTTGAAATATATGTATGTTGATGTAATAATATTTCATTTTTATTTTTGCTATTATTTTATAATGTACGTGCTTTCACTTTCCATTATTTTGTATCCCAACTCAACACAACGCCCTTGGCCTCATAAAGTTTGAGATACGTTATTATTGTATATTTTTGTAATATGTACGTATTTGTATGAATAAATAAATAAATAAAATAATTCAAATTGGGTTATGGACCCGTTGGTAGAATTGCGAACCCACGGTTAAAAGTCCAAGGTTCAAACTCCGCTCTACCATCGATTCAATTTGAATCAATCCATGTTAATAAGGCACACTTCACACTTTTGGTGATTTCGACATTTTTATGTAAGATTGTTTTAAAAATACATATAATTTAGTCCTCATTCAATATCTAAGAAAATGGCTCTAATGGTTGAAATTATACAATTATTATTACAATAAAGTTAGATAAATCTTACCCACATCAACAAAGGTTTCAGCTCTTTGACTTTACCAAATCAACGGATCGAAGAATTTAAGAAAAATGTATTCTAACATAGGCAGAATTTTAAATGTTACGCAGTGTGTATGTATGTAAAGTGACCACATAAACCATCCAGTGACAGGTCATGAGCTCTGTAAATGCCTAGACTTGCATATTTCTATATTTAAAATGTTTTCATTTATTTAAATCTTTATATACATATACATTTATATCAGTTTCATTTATTTATTATCATATTATATATCATGCATAAAATTATAATTTATACAAGCTGCTTTGATTATCTAACTAGGGTTATTAACCTTGTTCTTAGACAGTCAAAAATATATAAAAACAGTAAACAATATATAGAAACAGTTATAAAGGTAGTGGACAACGTGAAAAACAAAGTACAAAATGGAGTAAAAACATATTAAAAATTTATTAAAAACATAACATGAAAATGGCCCTCAAAATGAAATATTTGAGTATATTATAAGAACGCAAATATTTCTTTTTCATTAAAAAAAGTTAGTTATAAATTCAGCAAAAACATCATAAAAACGTCGTAAAAACAAAGTTATAAATTTAGGGAAAACATAGCAAAAATTGTAGTGAAAAATTATTTTTTTTTTTAAAATAGAAAGAATTTTTTTTTATACCCAGTAAAATGCGAAGTAAAAACAGGATACATATTAAAAAACATATTTAAAGGCATAGTAAAAATAGTTCGGCAAAATGCATATTTTAAAAAACATGGCAAAATACCGAGTAAAAAGAGAATAAAACATAGTAAAAAACAAAGTAAAACATGTTATATAAAAAATGAATTATTTGTTTATAATAAACAAAACATATAAGGGCATATTGCCTTAAGGCTCAAGGTGATTTATTCCCACTTAATCGTTAAGTTTGAGAAAATTACAAGTACATAGACACCTTCTCCATCTTTGTTGCAATATTTCTTAAGAGATTAACGTCTATTTATTATGCGCAGCGTATTTACATACTATTTTCACGTGAAAACCTCGAAAAATTTTATTTTTCTAATCGAATTCACTTTTACGAATAGAGCCTCAGTTTAAAAGTGTTAGAATCATATTTGGCAATTAAATTAGTATTCTTTAGACGCGAGAGTCGTGTGAATTAACAACCCTGACTGGTTTGTTAATATTGAATATTTACACCCCTACTTAAATTCAATCTTCATTAAAAATTCAATAAGCTTGTGAAGTGTGTGAGTCGCAAATTTGATACAGCAGTAACCTTTTCTCTGTCATAAACATGTCTCAACGATTTTGCAATTAACTGAATTTAATTTGATTTTAAAAACAAAATTTGGAATTTGTCTAAATGTTTGTTGGCAAGGACTAAATTACATCCCTTAGGGGATATTGTATTTTCTAATTTATTTATTTGTTAAACTATTTAACCTATTGCGAAATTTAGACTGTGAACCGAAAGCAGGGGCGAACCGTGTATACAAGCGATTATGCGCAGCTTACCATTATATTTAACTAACCATACTAATGTTTTACTGTAACTTTATTTAAAGAAAAACAAATAAATAATTACTTTTTTATTTTAAATCATTTACAACGTTGGTATTTTTATCCTAATATGAATAAAGCGCGCCTAGCGCCTGCGGTGAGCCAAGAACTTATTTTTCCATACAAATAAGTATACTAAATTTTGAATGTCTTAACCCCGGTGCGAGTTTTTTCTCCTAGATTAAACTTGCAGATCACAAAAATTATTTTGAAGATTCTTGATTTGGAAAACCGTATTTCAAGCAGTTTTTCTTAAGGGATATTATATTTGAGATGGTACTTTTGACATAAGACCATAATTACTTTTATGCGTCATATTGCAGGACATATGGCGCTCGACGCGGCCGTTTTTAGCACTATAAATTACTAGAACAATTCGGTCAGTTGACATTTCAATTGAATTCCTAATATCGACTGAATTCATAGTAGTATTTTTTATTTATTTTTTAATGAGTTATGTATTAAAGTAATGTATAAAATATCTATATAATATAATTTATCACGAAGTTACGTCGTTGGAGTTGATTGCATAGATGATAGTTTTTGTATCACACAGAACCACAGAAAAATATCAATTTATAGTATATATTACTTGCATTATATTATGTATCTTCTACGTAGGTACAGATATATGATATTTTTTTATAGCTTACCTGTAAATAAAATCACCATTCGCCACTGACCGATAGACCTAGTGAACTGATTGACAGGCGCGCCGTGGCGCAGCTGGTTACACGGCCTACTGTGAAACTGTTGTCGCGGGTCCGATTCCCTCTATCTGCAAGAGTGATTTTTTTCTGTATAAGTCTGGGTGTTGTGGTGTATTTTTCATTACCTCCTTCCATACCCCTTCCTTCTCATCTGCTGACAAGCCTTTAAATAGACGCTTAGCAGGTCATTCCTTTAAAAAAATAACACCAAGAAGAATAACAGTATTGGTTGCGCCACTTTTACTTTGCTGGATTTATTTGCTACCTACTAGGCCCTGGTTAAGATGTTGCTATTCTCACTGTGGGTAGGTACCACATTTTCGTCTCCGGCCTAACATATTCAATATTCAAAATTATTCAAATGCATATAACAAAAGAACAATTTTTAATAACCTGACACTGGGTTCGAACTTTCAGTAGCATCCTGCTGGAGGATGTGATTATAAAAAATGCTGCGAACGCCCAGTTGCATTCCACCGGCAACACTACTGACTAGTCCTACTCGTTAGCGTCCACTTTGTGAACCCTGGGCAATTGGATCACACGCATAACGGTGTGATCACAGCAGATAACGAGAGTATGAAAGGCGAGTTTTTGGAGCCTGAAAACCAAAACCAACCAGCTAAGAGAAGGTAACCCCGACAGAAAATCCACCAGAGAAGGCAACGGGAAACCACTCTGGTCATCTTTTCCCTGCACAGATACATATGCTTTCACTGAAGTGATCACCAACGTCGGGGGGACCCGGAAAGGCACTTGAAGAAGAAACTGTCATTGTGCATTTAGTTAAATAATTTTCACTTCTCACCGCGATCGCGAATCAGCTTTTTCTGCTTTTTATATATACATAATCGTTATGGTTATTTATACATAATCGTTAATGTGTAAATACGTTTATAAATAAAAAATATCGTTGGTAGCTTGTTCCTAAACGAGTTTATCCAAAAACTTCTTAGCTAAGCTAAAAGCAAAACATTATACATTTTTGAGATTTAAGAAACTAAATATTTTAGTGTCACTCATAGAATTAAGAATAGTCCAGAAACCGCATACGCACATCAAATAGAAGGCGATTCAACTACTCATAAATGAGTAGGTTTACGTTTTGACCTATCCCTTTCTTTGTAGACGTCGCTCAGTACGCAACTCCTGATTTGAATTCAAGTATGCCGTTTTGTGTCCTTTTAAAGTGTAGAAATACTGCTAGGAACTTAAAGAAACAGGATGCAAACACATTTCATGTGTAATTACCAAATGAATGTTCAAATAATAAATGTGTAAAAGTAGTTAGGTTTAGAATTTTACAAAAACTTGTACTTAACGTAAATAAATTGTACGTAAATAAATAAATAAAAAATAGCAAATGCATTACTTAAAAATGGAATTATTTTTCCATCTGCCAGATTGTCGAAGAAACAAAAAAAAAATGTTGTTGGTGTTGCCAGGGTGGTAAATTTGTTTACCCTACTTTGCTCATCTAATGAAAGAACTAATGCAAATTAGACCTCGGACTAAACAACGCCGTGGGAGACATTTCACCGACATTATTTTTAAAACATCAAATATTATTTAACATGATATAAAAATATCCGTTTTATGTAAAATAAAATTTGTTTTATATTTTAAGTTCAAAGTTCATTAATTCAATTATTCTTATTAAATGACCCTCTACTTATCTACTCTGCTGTGTCAATTAATGTTTCCGCGTGATAAATATTTTTTTTGAGAAATTAACAGATTGCTTTTTTTTACCTTACATTGGTGTTATGATTATTTTTTTCCCATCAAGAAAAGTATAGGGGGGGAACTTTTTTTTATTTTATTATTTATTTATTTAGTTCTATGTATTACATAGTCTAATATATATTTACAACACAATATTTACATCTATACTTATTCTAACATTATTTATCACTATTATACACTTAGTATCCTAATTTATAATATTAACTGTTTCATATGTACATTTTCATTAATTATATTCACTATTTACACTATTTACTACCTAATATTTTTCACATATATACTTTTTACATTTAATTTTAAATATATTTACATTAATTTCATTTTTTATGCTTTCTGGCATTTCTTCAAATAGTTTTATTCCCTTGTACATAAGGCAGTTCTGGGACATTGCTTTTGATTTCTTTTCCAGTCTTATATTTTTAGATCCTCTTGTTGCATAGTTATGAAAGTTTATTTTGAAAATATCTCGGAACTATTCCTTTAATAATTTTGTTTATTTCATAGGCAACATTGAATTTGATTCTTTGATCAATTGTCATGATATCTAGAAGTTGAATCATTTTCTTAACATTTGTTCGTCTCCCACATCTTAATATTATCCTCATCGCTTTGTTTTGTATTATTTGGAGTCTTTTTTAGATCTCCTTCATTACTTAAATATAGAATACTGGAGCAATAATCAATGTGGGGAACGATAATACTATTAAATATCAGCAGAGAGGTTTTAATGTCTAATTTATTCCTTATCCTTCCTAACAGGGATACCTTCTTTGCGATTTTCTTACTCGTATAGTCTGCATTTTTTGAAAAAGATAATTTAGAGTCAATCCAAACTCCTAGATATTTTATGCTTTCAACATTCTCAAGAACTTCTCCATCTAATTCAACACTGTGATCACTGTTAAAACAGCGTTTCTTACCCATTATCATACATTTTGTTTTTCCTACATTTAGTTTTAGCTTATTTGCTTTAAGCCATTTGGAGACTGTTTTTAATTCTGCATTTATTTTCCTTATTGGACACAGTTTGATTTATTCAAATATGATTCTACGCTCCTTCTGGACTATTCTTAATTCTATAATTTCACGAATTCTTTTTTTTTGTTGTACCGCAGTTGAATTTAGAATAAATGATTGCAGTTTCTAATTTGATCCCTGTCTTATTTATTCCTTTTCCGAGTTTATCCCTTGAAGCTTTAGGGGTTCGCGTTCGGTGTAAAATCAGTCAGCAGCAAATCAACGTCGCACACAACGTCGTAAAGTGGAACAAACACATAAACGGGGAACCTTTCATTTAAACCGAAGGTGTTCCATACGGGGTCGGGGGTCGGGGGTGACATGGTACTGCGGAGACTTACGAAGAAAAACATCGTAAGTACTTTTAAAAATATTTTTCAATTTAATTATAAAACAGGAAAATATAAAATACTACGAATACCGATTAAAATAAATTAATTGGATTTAGTATATCAACAATATTTTTCATTTTTCCAAATTTTTGTAGACAAGGATTGGATTCAACACCCTAGAGAGCTGTTAATATTAACATGTTACAACAGATATGAATAACATTTTAGAGAAGGTTATTAAGAAGTCTATGCATCTACAGGGCTTATGACCTGTCATTGGCTGGTTTTTGTGGCCACTTTACACACTGTGTAACATTCACCATTCTGCCAATATTTGAACATCCGTATCCCTTTAATTCTTTCATTTGTTGATGTTTGTTAAGTCGAAGAGCTGAAACCTTTTTTTATGCGGGTGAGATTCGTGTAATTTAATAATTTTACCTACACACTAGTACTAGTCAACGCTTGATAATTTTATTTTATTTTGTTTATTTTATTATAACATTTTCAGGCGTTGCCTGGTATGTAGGTGAAATAATTCAATTAGATGAATCTCACCCGCATTAATAAAGGTTTCGGCTCTTTTTTTTTTTATTTTATTTATTTACAATTTTAAAAAACCCGTTAGGGTTACATTAGAAATTTAATATTGTCTAGTCATTTTATGTCTCGTCTAGTCTAGTTAGTTCAGTCATCATGTGCTTTTTCAGATTGATTTTAAATTTGTCTCCATTAAAAGTTTTCAAGTAGTGAGGTAGGTCGTTGTAGTGTTTAAGTCCATTATGTAGTATTTTTGACTGTCCTGTGTTTGTCTTTGCTTTTTCAATATGATAGTGTTTTTGTTGTCTGGTGTTATATTTATGTATGTCAGCATTTTTGACTAATATTATGTCGTCGTCTTGTATGTTTCCCAGTGTTATTTTGTGCACAATTTTTAAGGTCTTAATTTTAGTCAAGTAGTTTATGTCAAACTGGTGTGTTTTTTTGTACAGTTCAGTCGTAGAGGTCAGGTAGGGTAGGTTGTATGTTAGATTAAGAATTTTATTTTGTTGTCTTTGTATTCTTGTTATGTCTGTCTTGTTACCAGTTCCCCAGAAGGCGATCATGTAACTCAATTTACTTTTGACATAGGCTTCGTACATCATAATTTTTTCCTTTCTCGGTTTAAAATCTTTAATTTTGTAGAAGAGGCTATGTAGTGATGCCATTACTTTAGTGAGTCCGTCTATGTGTTTTGTCCATTTTAATTGTCTGTCCATTGTGAGTCCTAGGTAAGTCACATGTTCTAGTTCTTTAAGAGTTTCGTTGTTTATTTTTATGTTCATGTTATGGTTCTTCTTTTGTGTTTCGAAATGTATTTTATTGCATTTCTTGGCATTTAGTGTTAAGAAGTTTTTGTTTGTCCATTCTAATAGTTTTTGCACGTCATTGTTGATGGTTTTAGTGGTTTCAATGTCATTTTTGTTTTCATATAAAATTCCTAAGTCGTCCGCATAGATTGTTTTTTTTTCCATTATGTCACTGTGTATTATGTCGTTAATGTATATTATATAAAACTTAACTTCATAAACATCAACAGATAAAAGAATTGAAGGAATATAGATGTTTGAATATGAGCAAAATGGTGAATGTTACACAGTGTGTAAAGTGGCCACTTAAATTTATTTATTTATTTAGATTTATTTATTTTTTATTAGGGAAATCATACAGTTTTGTATAAATGCAAGGTACAAAAGAACAATTTAAAAAACCAGCCATTGACAGGTCATTAACTATGTAGATGCCTAGACTTCTATATTACCTTCTCTTAAATGTTCTTCATCTTTGTTGTAATATGTTAATACCACATTATACTTCAAGGGGCGCAAATTATGCGTAATCAGCATTTATAAAAAGTTTTTTTTTATTGCAGATTACGACGTTTTGCGCGAAGCCGTCCATACACCGGCCGTATGTTGTCAGTGACACGAGACATATATTTGTCAACAGTTAACTTCACGTGGCACCGAAAGGGTGAATTTGGATGCTACGAGAGTCTCCTTTAGGGATTTAGACCAACTTTTGTTCGCGAGATTGGAAACGAGTAATAATATATTATACATAGTACAAGGCGATGTGCGTCTGGGAAAGATTCGATAATACAAACTTAATTCGAGTTGTAAATATTTTTTAATGGCAGTATTCTATTTTTTTAATATTTATTTATGACAAAATACAAGGTTTTTAAACTTTAAATATTACATTTTATTACATATTTTATTTGTACGAAATATTCCCAACCAGCAAAAGTGCTGGTATGAGGGGATATTATATTTAATAACACAATAGTTTAAAAGTTTTGAAAGAAATGTAACTATGACTGAATGTAAGATTGTAGTAAATGGAGATAGTTTGAAACAGGTCGAAGAATTTGTATATCTGGGTAGTATGTTTACTAGAGATGGAAATATGGACAAGGATATTGAAAGGAGGGTTAGTGCCGGTAACAGAGTTAATGGTGCCTTAAAGTCTGTCGTAGCAAATAAGTGTCTATCGCAAGAGGCTAAATTAGCAGTTCATAATGGAGTTCTGGTACCAACCCTAATGTATGGAAGCGAAGCATGGAGTTGGAAAAAAAGGGACGAAAGTAGACTGAATGCTGTTGAAATGCGATCCCTCAGGCGAATGTGCGGAAAACAATGTATGATAGGTGCCCCAATGTCGAAATTAGAGCAGAATGCAAGGCTGAGTTAAGCATTATCGACAAAATTAAGAAAGGTCTTTTGCGATGGTTCGGTCATGTGGAGCGAATGAATGATGAAAGAACGGCTAAAAAGATTTATGATGCGAATGTGTCTGGTTGTAGAAGTCGAGGAAGGCCGAGAAAGACACGGCATGATCAAGTACAACAAATTCTTGAAAGTGGTCATGTGAAAAGTCGGAATAATCGACGTGCGTGCATGAGAAGATGTATGAATGTGAAGGAAGCAAAGGAAGTGTGCCAGGACAGAGTGGTGTGGCGTTCTATCCTCTCTGCCTACCTCTCCGGGGAAATGGCGTGATGGTTAGTTAGTTAGTTAGTTATAGTTTAAATAAAAATGCAATAAAATAACATCACATATCACTCGTCACACGGGCTGTAAGAACTGTTTTATTTAGGTGTTTTTTAAGTACGTAGATGTTTAGTACATTTTTTAGGTCATTTGAAAGTGAATTGTAAAAAATTATTACTGTTTCTTTTTCTGTTGGTCCAAGGTTATTCGCAAGTTAAATTATTTGATGCTCTTGTATTTATTTTATTTATGTTGTAGTTAAAATTAAATGTAATATTTGTCTTTATTTTATTCTTTTTCATCTTAAATATTCATCAGATCAATTCCTCTAGATAGAGCATTTTTGTTATTTTATATTATAAATCTGTGGTTCTAGTATATTTATTAAAATTAAATTTTACTCTAAGTAAACTTTGTTATTAGCATAAACAATAAATATTTTCATAGAATAGAATCCTCGCTTACAGTACAACGCTAACCAGGGGCAGGGTGTATAGAAGCGATGATGCGCAGCTTACCGTTATATTTAACTGATCATAATAAGGTTTTACTGTAACTTTATTTACAGAAAAACAAATAAATAATTACTATTTATTTTAAATCATTTACACCGTTTGTATTTTTATCCTAATATAAATATTAATATTAACAAAGCGCGCCCAGCGCCTGCGGTGAGCCAAGAAACTAGCCGATTATTCCAGCTTAGTTTTTCATACAAATAAGTATACTATATTTTGAATGTATTAACCCCAGTGCGGGTTTTTTCTCCAAGATTAATCTTGCAGATTACACAAATTATTTGAAGATTCTTGATTTGGAAAACCGTATTTCAAACATTATTTCTTAAGGGCTATTTTTATTTGAGATGGTTCTTTAGACATAAGACTATAATTACTTTCATGCGTCATATTACAGGACATACGGCGCTCGACGCGGCCGTTTTTAGCACTATTAATTTCTGTAACAATTCGGCCAGTTGACATTTCAATTGAACACCTTATATCTACTGAATTCATAGTGCTATTTTTTAATGAGTTTTGTAGTAAAGTAATGGATAATATATTTGTATAATTTAATATATAACAAAGTTTCGTCGTTTGAGTTGATTTCATGGATGAGAGTTGTTATATCACACAGAACCATAGAAAAATATCAATTTACAGTATAAATTGATAAATTAAGTGAGGTCAAAAGAACCCAACAAAATATTAACACTCGTTCAGCAACACAAATTAACTGTATTGTCCCATTTGTATCAACCGCCTTTGGTAAAAAGCAATACAATGTAATTGCTCCAAAAATATTTAATGATTTATTGCCAAATATAAAAGACTATGTAAAGTATATGTAAATTAAGAAATCGAAGAAAAATATATGTAAATCAAAAAACGTGGTACTTTATATAATTTGTACACATATTATTTATATTTGTATGTATTTCATTGCTTTATATTTATTTTTTATTATACTTCGTTATTTATGTTTAAGTAACATTTATTCTTGGCACATATATATATACTTTATATTTGTATAATAACAATTTTTCATTTTTTACATTTGATAAGCTAGGCATTTATAATTAAGTGGTTTTAGTTTTTTTTTTTTAGTTATTGTTTTATTAGTATAGAACTACTTATTTATTTATTTTTTTGCACCACAACAGGCCAGGAGGCCCAATTACAGTGGTGAATTACATCACAGCACACCCAGGCTTGAGAAAAATCACATTTTAATTTTTGTGTTCTCACCGGGAATCGAACCCGGAACCTTTCGTGTGTGAGTCAAGCTTCTTGACCACTACACCACGGAGGCCGCCATAGAAAAAGATAAAAATCTCCACCTTAGAACAGGCTGAGCCATGTTAGATGGAGTCTATCATACACAGAGAACACTCCGTTTTCATTTTATATTAATTAGTTTTAAATAGATTCTCTGTTTTTAATTATGTATACTAATTTTATGCAATAAATTTATAAAATAAATAAATATAAATTATAATATTTACCTGTCTGAAGATGCCCATTAGAGGATGAAAGCGCAAATTGGTCAAATAAACAAGTGAAACCTACCACGTATTTTTAATGAGAAATTTTTATTTAAATCATCATCATCATTATTCCCTATCCGCACCTAATGGTGCATAGGGCACTGCATTGGTACACCAATCACAGCGTATCTTAATCAATTTTCTATCAAGGACTTTCAAGAACTTAAAATTATATTTTGATATATGTACCATATTCGTCAGCTTCCTGTCTAGTCTTTTTAGTTATGGACTAGTGTTTTGAAAACATTTTTAAATTTTTAAAAATATTTTTTTGTATTTTTTTTTTTACAACATACATACGCGATAAAACAGAGTATTTAAAAAATAAAGCATAATTACATAGCAATGAAATACATATTAATAGTAAAAATAGGAAATAAAAAATCCCACAAAGGCATGGCATCGGGTATACAAGAAAATGTTAATGAATTTTTGCTCCTATAATAAATAATGGACAGATATAATATTTTTGTGTAACATAAGAAAGAGAAAATAAAATATTCTGTAAAAGATCATATGTTTTTTTTATAGTAATTAAAAAAGGATACAAAAAAATATTTAAAAAAACATAAAAATATTCCTTTTTATTACTTACCAATATGTCCGTACTTAAAAAGTTCTATGGCTTAGGGGCCAGAAAATTAAAGTGCCTTTGTCCTAAATTTGTTTTTTTCTTTGGGAGCAGAAGCATTGTTTTTTGTCTTATCTAACAACAGGCTGAGTCATATTAGATTATAATTACTATTATTTATTAATCAATATAGCAAAAATGAGTGGTATAACTGTTAACTGTCTTCTGTATGCGGATGATGCCGTGCTTCTTGCTAGCAGCAAAGAAGACCTTCAATTCTTGGTAACAAAAGTCTACGATCTATGCAAGAAAAGCGATTTGCTTATGAATGTTGATAAATCGAAAGTGATGGTTTTTGAAAAGGACGGAGAATCTGAATCAGGTAGAAGAATTTGTGTACCTGGGAAGTATGTTTACTAGGGACGGAAAGGCCGAGAAAGATATTGAAAGGAGGGTGAGTGCCGGGAACAGGGTGAACGGTGCATTAAAATCTACCATGGCAAACAAATGTTTATCGCAGGAGTCTAAACTAGCAGTTCACAACGGAGTTCTAGTTCCAACTCTAATGTATGGGAGCGAAGTATGGAATTGGAAAAATAATGATGAAAGTAGGTTGAATGCTGTCGAAATGCAATCCCTCAGGCGAATGTGTGGTAAAACGATGTATGATAGGTGCACAAATGTCGAGATCCGTGAAGTGTGTAAGGCTGAGACATGCATTATTGACAGAATCAAGAAAGGGGTGCTGCGTTGGTTTGGACATGTAGAGCGAATGGACAGCGATAGAACGGCTAAAAGGATCTACGATGCAAATGTTGATGGATGCAGAACGAAAAGAGGAAGACCGAGAAAGACATGGCACGATCAAGTCCATCAAATACTTGAAGATGAACATGTCAAAAATAGGAATAATCGGCGTGCGTACATGAGAAGATGTATGAATGTAGAAGAAGCGAGGTCTGTATGCCAAGATAGAGTGTTATGGCGTTCTATCCTGTCTGCCTACCCCTACGGGGAAACGGCGTGATGGTTTGTTGTTGTTGTTGTAAATAATACATGTTTTTTTTTAAATTCTATACAAATCTATTTTTATACATCTAGTAAATGTTATAACAGTAACTCTTCAAAAAAGAGACTAACTCTTGTGCTTGGAGAGTGACTTACACTGTTATAGTTATTTATTTATTAGAATTTATATAATTTTGGATATACGAGTACATGAAAAAAAATTATATATATAGGATATAAATACTCATACTAATTAAAATTGAATCCAGTTTTTACACTTGTTCATAAAATTTCTTTAAATTAACTTTGAATTTATTTATTTTTATAATTACATATTAGTTTTAATAGTTTTTACGTCATTGGGGATATTTTTTATTTTTTCGACACCTTTGAAGACAAAGCTATTTTTACCATGACTTGTGTGGAATTTAGGGATTTAAATATTATAATTTTTTCCATTTTTTTTAGATGGAGACTAACGTAACCAGAAGACACTCTTTTTTTAAAGGATCTAGTAATATACAATTAAAATCTATAACCTATTTCCACTATCTATTAAAACAATTAGTAACGAGAAAATGTTCAAAGAGGCTATAACAAATTGATAGTGGAGAAAAATATTTTACAAAAAGTATGTTGTTAAGTGCCCTCAGCATGGCTTACCCCAGTGAGGTCACATTATTTTTATTATTAATCATAGTTTATAGTGTGAAAAAAAATGAATAAATAATATGGATTCACTGAAAAAAAAATTGTTTGTAAGTAATTAAATAAGTGAGTATTTAATAAGTTAAATATTTTACTATTTTTATTTTTAAATAAAAAATCAATAAATTCGACCTATTTTCAACTATTTCAGTTCCCTGAAATGTTATTATTAAATGCTGATCCTGAAAACAGTTTTGTTCAGGAACCCGCGAATAAACTTGTCTCTTTGTAAATAACATTCGGCCGTTTGGAAAATTCAATTTTCTCCTCAGTTTTTATATGCGGACATTCGAATAAATCCTCCCCTTTCCCTCGGCCAATAGGAGACAGGGTTGTCTGACAAACAACCACGCCCACCGGGGAAGCCACGCCCTTTCTAATTTTTAAAAAATAACTCGAGAAAGATAAGGCCAACTCTTAAAAAAAAAACATTTTGATGAATATTATTTATTTAATTTTAAATCTTGAATACACACATAAATACATTCTTATGTGTGCTCTGATATTAATTATAATAATAAATATTAAAAATTTTTTTTACAAAAATTATAACTTTTTAATTTACTACATGTTTAAGGTAAAAGATTTCTCTGGGTTATGTCAAGTCAGGAAGTAATTTTTAAAAATGAGTTTTTGTAAAAAAAAAATCAAAATATTTTTGTAAATTTATTTTACAGCATTGCCTTGCTTCAAATATAATAATATTTTTTTTTTTTTTACAAAAAATCAATTTTTTTACAATGCTAAACTTCAAATTTGGTCAAGTCCCTCACTGTTCTGCTTCAATACAGACAATTCTGAAACTAAATGTAACATTTACTCATTTTTAACAAAAGTGGAGATGGCCATTTTTTAAGATTACTTGCTGTATTCTACCTAACAAGGTACAACCTGCTCAAGGGAAACGTTTTTATGCAAAATAAACAATAACATAACTTCAACAATGTTTTGAGTATGTCCAAATGCTTGCAGACTCGCTGGATTTTCTATCTTAGGAGTTGTTCATATTTAATTTATTGCAACACAGGGAAAACATTTTTTTTAAGAAGGGAATATGGAAGTCTAGGCATTTACAGGGCTTGCAACCTGTCATTGGCTGGTTTAGGTGGCCACTGTACACACTGTGTAACATTCTCCATTCTGCCTATGTTAAAAAAAAACATTTGTTTGAACATAGGCAGAATAGTGAATGTTACACCGTGTGTAAAGTGGTCACTTAAACCAGCCAATGACAGGTCATAAACCCTGTAAATGCTTAGACTCCCATATTCCCTTCTCAAAAATGTTTTCCCTTTGTTGCAATAAATTTAAATAACATTACTACCTACAAGTCAATTTATTATTTAGTTATCATTATTCCTTTTCCACACCTAATGATGCATGGGGCACCGCATTGGTACACCAATCGTGTATCTTATCATTTTTGTTACATGAAGGTAAGATGATCAGTCTTACACTTCAGGTACCAGTCCAGGGACAATGAAATAGTTTTAAATAAAAAATTACGTCAACCAAGTGGTAGGCACACGTGCTGGCCACTACACCACGAGGCCAACTTTCATTTTCCCCTCTTTAACGACTCTCAATCTCTGTTGAAATATCTATAACTCTCACATAGTTATTGTACGAACAGGTACAAGTATAATGTACCACACATAAGCACCCTCACACATTAATTCACACACATTCATAAACACATACATAAATACAAACGTCGCACACATACAATCTAAACTAAACTATTTTCTTGTTTAAAATTAAATATTTGTAAATGTAATTAATAATAATAAATGAATGTATAAGTAATTAAATATTTGTACACACCGACTTTTCCATGTCTACCGATTTCGAGACGTACCCGTCACTTTGCCAGGACACCAATTAAACCAACATGCAAAACCCACTATACACTTTCACCATAGTTGTTGCACAAAAATATAAAACCAACACGACATGCATTTTAATAAGCACGTGCACTGATTAGGACAAACATGCACTGATTAAATTTTGAATATACCTATTCTATGTTATTTGTGGAATAGTTGTAAAAAAGGTAGAGGGGATGGAGGGGAGTTGAGCTTAATAGGTTTAGGGTGACCATTACAGTGAAAAGGTTGTTTGATTATTGATTAAAATAACATTATTTTTTATGGCTTTCCTAATGAGAAATATTTCCATATTATTTACTTTTAACCCTTTATTATTTGTATGTAAGATTTTAACTCCTCTATCTTTATTAAATTCGTGATTAAAATTGATTAGGTGATTTGCGAATTCAGAGATATTATTATTGCGAAGACACCTTATATGTTCTTTAACGCGAATATCAAAATTTCTTAATGTTTTTCCAACGTAAACTGAAGGACAAGAATTGCGCTTTAATTGGAAAACACCTGAGTTTTGTAATTAACTATTGTTATCTTAATTACTAAGCAATATTTATGCAATATTTCATTGTAATGGTTACTATATACATATTAAACTCACGCCCCTTCCTGCATCCCCTCCCTCTGTATAAAACAAAATACGCAGCAGCGTTGGGAGGATCATTACCGCGCTTCTTCTACAGGTAAAATCACTAAAATGTTTTTCCCAACGCTGGCTGATGCAGCAAACTTCCGTCGTCATCACCAAAGTACTTTCGAAACGACCCAAAGTTTTACCGGACACGGAGCTATGAGAAGTTACCTTATAGGTTTAAATTAAGGAATGATGACTATTGTCCATGCGATGATATTTCTTCACAGAGTATCGAAGATCTGTTATTTCAGTGCGCATTTTTCAGTTTGCAACGCCATAATCTTGAAGCAGAATGCAGGAAAGATGGAATATCCTTAACAGATATCCACACTGTAGTTAAAAGTAGTTATCACGCGCCATTGTTCCTGAACTTTGCAACAATGGTGATTGGACTCATAAAGGTAATAAACCAAAATCAGTGATCGAAAATCCCATTTCCAAGACAAACAAAAACTTTTTTTTTTCCGAGTACCTTAGCCTTGTACATGACACGTAAGGCTACTAAATACAGGGGTCCAAATATATATTTAAAAAAAAAATTTAAATCCCCTCCCTCTTTTTTATATCGAACATCGTATAAATTACTATATTGAAAGGTTGTTTGATTATTGATCAAAGGAACGTTATTTTTTAAGTATTTTTTTTAAAGTACTTTTAAATATTATGTATTATTAGATTAACAGTGGATTTTTTTAAATTGGCTATAGTATCCTTAATGCATTTCTACTTATTTTTTATGTAAATAGCTGTAAAAATCACAAATAAATAAAATAAATAAATGTCAATCTGGTTCAAATGCAAACATAATGAATACAATCGTATCCATAATATTGCACGTGACATAAAAATGTATGGTGAATGTATGCGTAGTGCAGTGGGTTCAAGTCCTCGAACCCAAGTCTACCCCAACTTGATTTCCATTTTCTAATAGTGAGTTATTTACAACTAGTTGAAAATGGACGCCAAAATTAAACTTTTTGGGTAAATTATACGAACTCTAATATTTATGTTTTGTAAATAATATATTGAACGAGGCGTTTTTATTGATATTTTTATTAAAATCATTAACTATGAGTTTCATAAAAAAAATATATGTATATATTTTTCAATCATTGTTTTTCTTATAATGTTGTATATTTTTTTTTCTGCATAGCTGTTGTTTTTCTCAATAAAGAAAAACATAATCAAAACTTTTAATAATAAAATAGGTACAAACGAATCTAATTAATGTCAGTCCACTAAAATTTGACAGTGCGGTTTAGATTAAGATGATATGTGTGAAGTAGGCTATTCTCCGTCGGATATCACGCGGCTGGTTTGTTTACTTAGAAATTCTTGTAATAATGAACAGACTTTACAATTTGGTAATGTATCCAAAATAAAACACCTTAATTGGATTTTCATTCTACTTTATTTTTAAAAATATACAAGAGTGTATATTGTGACGCGTTTCGTCATGTTAGGACATTTAAAAAATAAAGTGGAATTAAAATCCAATAAACGTGTCTGACTTCGAATACATTACCAAATTTAATATGGAATTCTACCAATTGTCTGCAAACACAATAAATACGACTTTACAATATTTAGCTATACTATTTATTACTTAAGATTGCGTTTTAGACAGTTTTCCGATTTTCTCTACCTAAACTCAGTAGCTATTTTATACAAATTTATTTAATTAAATTCGGGTCATGGTTTTGCAATGTTCGGTTAACATATTGAATATTTTTGGGCCCTGAAACATTAAAAAAATCTTTACCCGAATTCAGAGTTTGTAGTAGACCCCATGACCCATCCTCTAGTTTGACTTCTGGTAGTGTGGGAGTGTTCCTTTTGGGATTTGGTAGAATATTTTGCTTTCACAAACATTATTATTCTGAAGATATATAATTGACTTATATTTAAGATTCCAAATTCCTAGATGCTGGGGTACCTAAAGGGCTTTTCAAAAAATATTTTAATGATCAATAGAGCAGACTCAAAAGGTTTTGATAAATATACAAAAAAAAATACAAGCACAAACGGTATTTAATTCTTAAATTTCTTTTAAAATTCAACGAACCGTTATTTTTCAAGCACTTAGAACATCGTTTTTTTTTTTTTAAATTTAAATTTTATTTTATATTTGCATTTATTTATATAAAGATACATGTTACAAAAAAATAATAACATATCCCCAGCTCAATAAATTCAATTAGCTTGTGAAGTGTGTGAGTTGCAAGTTTGATACGATACCTTTTCTCTGTCATAAACATGTCGCAATGCTTTTGCAATTAACTGAATTGAACATATTACAACAGAGATGAAGAACATTTTAAAGGAGGTAATACAGAATACTAGGCATCTACAGGGCTTACGACCTGTTATTGGCTGGTTTAAGTGGCCACTATACACACTGTGTAACGTTCACCAGTCTGTTTATATTTGAACATCAATATTCCTTAAATTCATCCATCTGTTGGTGTTTGTAAAGTTAAAGAGCTGAAACCTTTATTGTTGCGGGTGAGATTCATCTAATTTAATTATTCCACTCTGGTTCTCTAGTGGAACTCGTGGACCATTGATGGAAACAGTGCCCAGGACAGAAAAACATGGAAAAATTAGGAATAGGCCTATATCCAGCAGTGGAGGAGAAACGGGCTGATAAGAAGAAGAAGAAGCTCCCTAGGGGGTTCAATCCAGTCTTTGTAAATGCCTAGACTTCCCTTTTCTCAAAATTTTTTTACCTCTCTGTTGCAACAAATTTTGAAATGGATCATAATTGGAAATGAGGAATTAGAATCCCAAATCATCTGTGCGTTCTGTAGCTGCAAGACGTGTTGGGATATTTATATATCGTACAGCTTCCTTTGATGATTTTTTCAAAAATTACACTTTATAAATTATACAACTATAACAGCGCTTTTGGTGTG